>NC_037536.1:9052223-9089770 GCF_001531365.2 Cynara cardunculus var. scolymus | reverse complement strand
TTAATTGTGTCTTTTATGAGTCCTGAAACCATGTTATTGTGGTTTCTCTTCGAGACTCAACTTGGTATGACACGACCGAAGTCCACCTCTTTAAATTAAGTCTAGTACATATATTGCTAGGTGAAGGTGTTAGTGTTGTAGGTGACTCATTGAAGCTCATTGACCAAACAGCTTATCGTGTCTGTGTCTACATGATGAAAAGAGATTGAAGATGTCATATTGGCTTACCTTGTGATGGACTTCATTTACGTCAGGGGCAGACCCAGAAAAAATTTCAAGCAGTGACACCATTTGCATAAGGTTGAAAACTATAAAAAAAATTCAATCATGGTAGATTAGTTGTTTGGTTCCTTGCTTTTGCATGTGAAGGGAATGGATTCAAGTTTTATCTTTGCTTCTTTTCTCCATTTTTTTACAAAACGTATTGAGATTCAAAGTCTGTGCCAATCAACTGGTTCATTCGCAATTCCTGAAACACACAATGTGTGGGAAAAAAGGTCACAGAACAATGAAGTTTTCTGGAATTTGGCTAACAGATAATAGAGTTTCAAGGAAGGTAGGAACATAAAGAACGGATGATAACTTTAGGTTTGACAGGTTGCTAGTGGATCCAATGCCCATAATTTGACATGAAGATCCATTAGCAAGCTGAACTGGATTATGGGGTATATTAGTCTCAAGATTGGATAAAAGTTCTTTGTTCCCAATCATGTGATCTGTGGCTACAGAATCAATAATCCAAGGTTGTGAGCTTGCAGAAAAACAAGTAGAGATACCCGATTGTGTTGTACGAGCATAAAAAGTAGATGGAAGTTGGCCTTGAGGATGACCAGAAACTGTAAATTTATTGGATGATGGTTGTTGCACTTTAACTTTGTCTCCCATTGTTAAGTTGTACATTCAGAAGGTTGGAACTCGGTCAGACGAAGCCAAGGAGGAGTTTCATGTGGCGGCGTTTTGATGAGCAACAATGGCTGAGTTTCAGGCAGATTTCTAAGTATACCGGCAAATTTCGACGTGTTCTGGCAGATCCAACAGGTTCCGGCATGTTCCAGCAGTTCCAGCAGGTTCCGGCGTGTTCCAGCAGGTTCAGACGTGTTCCCGGCAGGTTCTGGAAGATTCTAGCAGGTTCAGACGTGTTCCGGATTGTTCGAGTAGGTTTCAACAGGTTCAGACGTGTTCCGGCAGGTCCCGAGCAAGTTCTGAAAGATTCCGGTCAGGTTTCTGTAAGCTTCCAGTAGGTTCCGGAAGATTCCAGTGACAGCGGCTGAGTCCGGTGACGGCACCTGGAGATCCGGTAGCGGTAATGGCAGCTGGAAGTTCAGTAGGGTTCCAGCGAAGTTGGCTGGAGTTCCCGTAGAGTTCCGCGAAATCGGATGGAGTTCTGGTAGGGTTCAGACAAAGTCGGTTAGATTTCAGGTAGGGTTTTCAGACAAGGCTCTGATACCATGTTATCACTAAAATAAGGTGATACCTGTCTCATTAATCTAGAAGAACTTTACACTACTACATATATAAGAAAGGAACCTATTTAAGGTAATGGCGTAATGCTATTAACACACTAAGAAAGAGAGTCTAATTTACTAACTAACACCAATAATCCTGTGCAACATGATCGGACTAAGAACATGGAAGTGACCGACACTTCATCAAAGAAAAGCTAGACAATGGAATGATATGCATGCCATATGTTCCACCCACACAACAGTTAGTTGATAACCTTACAAAGGGATTGTTCAAACCAAGCTTTGATGGAATCATAAGCAAGTTGGGTCTTATAAATATATATGCCCCAACTTGAGGGGGAGTGTTGTTTTAGATAATTATGTAAGTTAAGAGATAATTGTGCGAACTAGAATATTTTAGCTGTAAATTAGCTAGATTGATTTTCTTTATTAGTTGTAAGGATATCAATTCCTATCAAGGAAACAACTGTGTATTTATATGGTACCTTGTAGAAGGGTTTAGTACAAGATAGAGAAAATCATTGTTTTCTCCAGAATTTACACATGGACATCCTCAAGTGTAAGTATACACAGGTGCCAATTGCAAAATCTGGCTACTATTCCTTTGTTGCTGGGAACCTAGTTACATGGCGGAGTAAAAAACAGAATGTTAAACAAGAAGTAGTGCCGAAGCAGAATTTAGACTTGTTGCCCTGGATTTGGGAAGTAACGTGCATAAAAAATACTTGAAGAATTGAATTTTCCTTGCTCAACTCCTATGTATTGTGACAACAAAGTTGCTATTTCTATAGCTCATAATCGAGTTCTTCATGATAGAACAAAACATATTGAAGGGAATAAATGCTTTATCACGGAGAAACTCAATGCTGGAATAACATGTATGACGAAGAGACTACACAAGAAGCAAATTGATAAGTTGGCTATGGAAGATATCTTCAAACCTTGAGGGGAACTGTTGGAAATTTGTTCATGATTTTCTAGTCATAATTCTAGAATATTTTAGGATTATTTCTGTGCACAAGTATAGATGATAAAAACTGTACATCAGAGAGAATAAGAAAGTAGAAGCTGTCAAATGTTAGCCCTTAACTAGTTTCCTCTTTTTATTGTAATTGCCCTCTTTTTATTGTAATTGCCCTCTTTTTATAAGAGAACCTCGTATTCATTCACAGAAATAAGAGAAACATATTTTCCGAGTCTTTTGAACTTGTACATGAACCAAATTAATATACTGTATTAATGACAAAAATGTAAAATTTCACTCAAGGGCCACAATGGGCAGTTTGATACTTTTGCGAGTACCAGTGACAAATTGATCATAAACATGGTCTTTGACCTCAAAGTATTAATCCAATGACTTATTTGAACCCGTTTGTGCAAGGTATGCCCATATTAAATCTGAGTTAAAAGATGGTGGTCTTTTCCTTAAAAATGAAAAAAAAAATATTCACAAACCATAAATTGTACCAAAATAAGGGATCATGATGATGTTTCCTTCATACCACCATATATGGAATGGAATCCAAGGAGACAAGTATTTTGCTAAATGACTAAAAACCAGTGACAGAAATACAAAAAGTTTGGCCAGGAATTCCAAGATGGCAAGGCTTACGTAGGATTACAATAAGCCATATCTGGATTAATTGACTGCATCTGGTAAGTTCAAGGCAAAGCAAACTGATATCCAGTTGATTAAAAATAGATGGAAGCAAGTACACCTTTTTCTTTTACATTATTATATAGTTAATTTTGTTTCAGTTTACCTGGACGCTATCCTTCCCAATCCAACAGCACAGGTAGTGATCTTCTTTCTTTTCATTAGAATGGTAGGGGTAGTGACAAATATAGCAATCTCCACTGTAAAATTTTCCAATATCCTCGCTGGAGATTGGCGTCTTGGCTTCACCATCAATACGCCATACCTAAAAGGTCAAAAATATTCAATTTTTGTACAGCAAACAAGGGGAAACTAGCTAGGAAATAGTTAGGCACCAAAGCAACTGCTCTATGATCAAACCTCGACTTTTCCATTTTCCCCAAGCAAAGGTGGAATTTCCCCCTCTACAGGAGAGGTTTTTGTCTGCCCTTTCAGACCACCACCTTGTTGCTTCAGCAGAGCTAGCAATTTAGGAAACAGCAACATAGTTGGTACCCTACCATGAAAATCTGTCGATGGCATTTAAGATGCAGAAATCAATCTACCTGCTACTTTTCCTCTACTGTCTTCAACAGGAGGAGCTGCTGAACATGGCCAAGACCCAAAGTTGGACCTAAATGAATTTGTCTCGTGACCTTGAATAAGTTGGGTTACACAAACGGACTTGGGCAGATCGTGCTTGGCAATAAACTCCTACACATGGTTATAAGGGAGAATCAAAAACCAATATAGAAGATGAAAAATATTACATCCAAGGTCTACCTCTGCAGCCTGCATGGCAGCTTTTCTATCCTCCACTCGTGTTGCTCGACCAACCCAAATAAACACCTCAGAGCCACAGTATAACAGATAGCATTTTTCATTATGCAATAATGATTTTGAAAGTTCACCACCTATGTCCTGAAGTTGACCTCCGGCAATGCTGCAAAAAATAAACAATGAAAGGCTAGCATGGTGCAGTTTTGCCTGAAATAGTCAACAAGATCAACCTTCAATATCCTCATTACCATGTTTTCCCTCAAGTGATAGACATGGAGGAACACTACGACTTCGATACATGAGACAGGAATGGACGTGCCTGAACCACCTCCCTGTTCGGGTGTGTTTGATATGGTTGGGAGGAAATCCCTGAGGGGATGAGACATAATCAGGGGCGGACCTATGTGAGACACTGCTTCGTGTTCCGTCATAGTGGAAGAACAATTACGTTCCTAAAGGGCGCCACTGTAATGTTTTGTGGTGTGCACCTATATTTCTTAAAATGTAAAATTATGGCAGAAGTTCAGTGTTGCCAAGATGGTTTAAGTAGCCAAATTAAGATTTCTTGTAAAAGTAGGGACCTGGGTTAGAATCCCATTTTTAGCAAATTTCCAGTTTTTCTACTTTTATTTTTCGGTTTCAATATGTTTCGTAAAAAATTGGAGAAAAGAAGAAAAGATAAAACTTGAATCCATTCCATTCCCTTGCAAAGGCAAGGAACCAACCAACTAATCTACCATGGTCTTGTGAAATTTCTATAGTTTTCAACCTTGTGCAAATGGTGCCATTGAAATTTTTTCTGGGTCTGCCCCCAACATAAATGAAGTCCATCACAAGGTAAGCCAGTATAACATCTTCAAACTCTTTTCATCATGTAGACACAGACACGATAAGCTGTTGGTCAATAAGCTTCAATGAGTCACCTACAACACTAACACCTACACCTTGCACTATATGTACTAGACTTAATTTATAGAGGTGGACTTTGGTCCAGTCATACCAAGTTGAATCTCAAAGAGAAACCACAGTATCATGGTTTCAAGACCCATAAAAGACATAATTAACACATTTTTAAGTCAAAATAGAGTGTTGGTTTTAACATGATGAGTACATAGCTGTACCCCAATTAACTCAGCGAGCAACTAAATATCAAGGCACATCATGTCTCGACCTGATACGGTTGACCCCCTCAATTAAACATCACAGGGAACTGAAAGTTGGGATTGTACCAATAAAGTTTGGCAGGAATCCTCTCTGGAACTATATCATCCTCAGTTGCTACCTTCTTGCCTATAGGAGCATACCCACCAAACATGACCCAAAATTCACCTGATTCCCCCTCTGCTTGTAGCTTTCCATCATCTACAACATGTTAAGAAAATAAAATTCAGAAATAATAATAACAATGATGATTATGATGCATGAGAAAAAGAACCTATTCATTCTGTAAAATTAATAGCTTCCCCTATCATGAATATAGTTAGCATTACTGCAAGACATACATGCAGTTACCAACTTCTAAAACTAGGCATATATACTTCGGTTTGCACATTTACCTCAGCGGTTGTCGGTCCAAGAAAATCACTATCTTATTTTCATTAATAACAAATTAAGGGAAATAGCCTTTGCTTGGTTCAAGTACTTTAATTATTAAGCTCTGAAACAATTTTTGCTAAAATGCATTATACTAGTTCTGAAAATTATATTTGTATAACGTATAATGGTTGCCTGGTGGACCAATTCTAGATTACTGAGAAAACCTAACATCAAGCTTATACTAGTAAGCCCAATAAATAGCGTATCCATCTTCTCACACTCCTGATATAGAGCTTTGATATCAATCATGCACAGCTTGCCAAGCAACAAAAATCACAAGTTCCAATCAAAAATCACACAAACGAAAGAGAATATGATCATTAAAACTCAAACAAGCTCATTTTCCCCAGGTTAGGATATCGTAGGCAAAAGGGTGTGAAACAGCCAATAACTCCCATTGCATGAGAAGAACGAAAGCAAATCATGAACATGATAAGGAGCGAGAAGAAACAAGGTGAAACACAAACAAACCAATTCAAGATCTAAGCAAAGTCGGACAAGCAAAAAACCAAGTACCAAGGTAAAAGCAAAGAGAACTGACGAGACATATAGTGAACATGGTCTAGGAGGAAGAAACCAAGTGAAGAGAAACATACCAAAGCAATAATCAAACAATGCATCCAAGAAGAGTCAGCCAAGCAAAGCAAGCACTATAAGAAATAACAAAGCAAAACAGAGTCTAAGACGCACAAGACATCAAGCAAGTCTTGGCAAATTCAAGTAACTCCAATAAACCCAATTGAACAACCTATGCCAAAATGAAAGAGCCCACCAAGCAAACAAAATGGTCCACCAACTCATCGTTACCAAGAAAAGACAAGGGGAGGAGTTCAACTAGCAAACAATGGATCCACCCGTTAGGTTGCTCAACCTTGATGAGCTTCATAGGGTAACTCCTCAAGAGTGAATACCAATCAAATAGATTGGTTGATCAATCAGGTTATCAATCTAGAACACATCACATCTCAACAGCACAGTTAACATCCTTCATGTTTAAAAGAGAAAGAAGGTAACGAAATTGGGCTTTTGAATCTTAAAGATCTTTAAGGTCTCCCTATAAGGTAGCTAACATGGGTCGATATTTTCAAATAAAATGCAAAATGAAAAATAAAAACTTTGTGGTCTTAGAGCAAATTATAGATTTATTTTGGGGTTTAGATTGTTGCCAAAAATAATGATCAAAGAAAGAGTTACTGAAGATTTGGTTGTTGTAGTAATCTTTCTACAAGTTCAGTTTACATTGGTGGCAAATATATGAATTTCAGAAATGATGTGGATTTAATGGAGTCAAAGGAAAACATTGGTGGTGAAACTAAAAGGACCACAAGAGTTTGGATCAACATTACAGATATGGTGTAACCACCTACATCCTGGAATAGTAACGGTATTGAATTTTTCTTCAATATATTGCTTTTATCATCAGAAATAACATTGAATTCAAGAAATACTAATAATGTATATAAAACTGTTTTACAAGTATTCCTAGACGCAAAATCAATCAATAATTATCTCTAAATTAATATTATCTACATTCTAACATATCATTTTTACATAGCATTGTCAATGTTGTTCCACTGTCAAACACATCATATGATATACCTTTAATATATAGATTGACATCATTTGGGTTACAATGTTTGACTATTCGGAGTAATGAAACAAACTTTTTCAAAACCATCAATCTTAGAATCAAAAACCCATGTTGGTTACAGCTTGAGATCTTATTCTTGTTTTAGAGATGGGAGAGTACTTAAGATTCATGCACTAAATATTAGGTAACAAGGAGTCAATAATGTATGAAAAACCGAGGGTGGTTTTGAAATCCTAAATATGGATATAAGTTGGATAAAACAAGGGTTGTTTTGAAATCCTAAATATAGATATAAGTTGGACCGTCTCATATGGTTGGTAATTGTTTTCAAAAGGTAGGAGTTTTCTTAGTAATGACAAGAAATCTACTATATTCTAATACAAAAATAGAATTCATGAGGATGGAATAATCAAAGAATCGGTGGGAAATGAATGATGGATAATATATCAAGGTTTTAGGCAAGTGTTTTAGACTACTAGATAAAGAATTTAGAGAAACAAATAAAAATACGGATAAACAATAAACAGTACTATAAAATGAATCAATTAACTTTTTACATATTTTCTTCTCCAATTTATTAATTAATTAATACATGTTTGAGCTCTTAGTATAATACTATATTCTTTTTTGGTCCTATTAGATACTAAAAAAATGTCTTTTTTATTTACTAATCTTTTTAAACTACTACTATATACTAAAAAAACTTGGGCCCCTATTACTTGTGGGCCCTGAGCATGCACCTGGCCCACCCTCCCCCAGGGATGGCCCTGATTTAACCTTGTCATTTATTAGATAATATCTTGAGTTGTACTTCTTTAGAAATAAAAACAAAGAGCGAATAAAAATATTTCTTTCTAATTTATATTTTTACTGTGATCCTTAACGCATAAAAATATTTCTATAGAAGAAAGAAAATAAGATAATGCATGAAAAGTAATTATAACTAGTGAAAGAGGATTATCCACTATAATCAACAGTAAAGCACACAGGGGAGAAGAGAAGTACAAAGTGTACTTAACTCGTAGGGGTAAACTAATAACCATATCTTATTCTTTAAGACGTGTACTATGTCAAATCTAACAGATTTATATAGGGGTGAAATTTGTACTTTTCATCTGAGGTCACTTCTCTTTTCTTTCTATAGCCAATCAGTTGGACTCAAGTGGCAATCAACAATTTTATTCACACTCGGCATATATAAATAAGTTTATTTACAAAGTAGTCATTATCGCCAATTCCAACTTAATTCCTCTATTGATAGAAAACGATTGGCAAAAACTTAAATAAATATACAAATGTTCTGTCTTAGTCTTTTATGAAGAAAAGCAAACAATAATGACCATATTGGTAAAAATATTTGTTAGAATAATAAAATATGCTTTAATTTGAAATTTGAAAGAAATTCTATAAGTGGTAGGTAAGATTGCAAACAGTACTGATTAAGAGACATGATTACGTAAAGATAAAAGAAAAATCAAGCTAAATGAACAATGAAGGGAATGAGATCCACTAACATATGCCTTACCAACAATTGCGACCTTGCACTTCCCCTTGTGATATTTGTCTTTTAAAAATTGAACAATGTCCAATGCTTTGGATCTTTCTTGCATATTTGTGTTTGCCCCATTGAACTGAAAGATTTTATCTTCAGTGTCCAAGATGAAGACATCATCATGATTCAACGAGGATCGAGTAAAAGGAACCTGAATCAAGAGAAGAAATATATTTTGATGAATATGTGCAGATATGAACTCCAATATGTTTGAATTATTTATTTATGTGCGGAAAACCATACCTGCTTCAATCTGGCAACTCGTTTTCCTTTACATGTGTACAACCGTGTTTCAAACTTTTCCTCTTCAGGTGTCTTGATTCCAGACGCTGAACCCCCCTCGAGTGGCATCATACATGGTTTAAAGCATGATAAAAATCTATTAGATTCGTGACCTTGAAGTTCTCGATACTGTACTGCACGACCGCCAAGAACTGCATCAAGCTCAACAGCTTTTTTAGCTGCTGTTCCAGCTTCATCCTAATTTACGTAATGAATTGAGGCCAACTAAGGAACTATATATTACATTTATACATAAAAATAAATTTTAGAAAAAAAATATGCACTAACGCACCAACAATTAGCAACAGTACCTGGCTAGTATCTTTCCCCAACCAGAAGTGTATATCATACATATATGCACCTGCCTTGCCTGTAGTCTGCAAATACACAAGTCATAGAAATACAATTACCACATTGAGATAAAAGCACAGGACACAAAAGGACAATTTTGAAGGTCATAAGCACCTTCAAGACGATGTATGAATCACCGGAATAGAATCTACCATAATCAGACTTGGGCAAAGGTACTGGTTGCAAGTTTTCGATTCGCCATATTTCAATCCCTCTACAAGGAGTTAAGGAAAAATTCGACACAATAAAAGCAACTGAACAAGATATGCATACATTGAGAAACAAATCATTTACTTCCTTTCCTGTTTGAAATGGAACTAAACTAATGATATCCATCAATGAACAGTTATTCCATATTACAGAAGCAAGAAATTCAGTAAGAATACGCTTTCTGACCAACTCCCTGAAATGCAGGTTCCAGAACTTTGCTAGACATGGTGCAGAAATCCTGCTTTATAACTTTTTTAAACAAGAACAGAGAACAAGACCATCCAAAGCTTTCCTGCCTATGGTTTCAATCAACAACTAACTTGGAAAGTTCAACAAAAGCAATTTAGGATGGCAAAGCAACTTGAAATTCCCCAATTACCTGAGTCAGCATAAGAGAGCATTTAATAAGTCATTCCCACATCGATAAAGAAGTGTTTAAGGCACACATGGAAAAACTTCGTTTACACATTACATAACCAAAACAAGCCCTAAAAAGAAGAGTAACAACAGAAAATGTGAAAGCTCCAGAATAAATGGACTACAGCAGCACATAGCACGCTTCAAGGGTAGTCTCGACCTACACTTTTGAATTAGGTGCTTGTTAATTAAGGTCAGTGAACTTCTCCTTTCATTTCCTTACCTCCCTAGGAAGCATATATCACTGTACCTGGTCCACAAAATATGACCCAACATCATACCAAGTTTTAGCTAATGAGCAGAGTAATGTCGTTAGTTACTTAGTTTTAATAAATGTCATTTGAAGTTTATATTCTCAAATGTCTGTTTTAGTCATAATCGAGAAATGTATTTATAAAGTACATATACGATACAAAAGCATACAAGAAGCTTAAATTAATAAATGATACAATGAACCCAGTAATATCAATAATCTGAACACTCCCTATTAAGTTGGTGCCTTGCCTCAGCGGTAGGATGCTGGGCATCCATAAAGGAGGCTTCGGGTTCAAACCCAGGCACCACCACTAACTACTAACTCCCGCTGATTTACTTCCTCCATGATGGTCGTAGGACGGTGCAATGGGGCCACTCCAGAGGATGGTGTCTACCCTTTATTATATATCTGACATGCCTTGTTCTATAGAGGATTTTTTTGAGATTCCCGTAGTGGTTTTGTTAATATATTGGCAAAATGATTAAGGCGAGCCGAACTAATTCAATAGTTGGAGGCTTGTGAGAAGTTCATGCAACCTTTTCAAGAACTAATGACTGTCAATTTCAATAAGCCTTATACATTCATGGAAAGCTTGATTCTTGGAGATATGCATAGTTGCCTCATTAGTCTAGCTGAAAGATCTCCCAAATATTGTGTCAAAGTTGTATCCAAGTTAACTCGATAGCCGTTAGAGCCATCACTCAGTTTTTTGCTTCACACCAGATAGTGAGGCTGGATCGGTGGTTCTTTCTTTTCCAAGATATAAGGTTTCCACCCAAGAGAATACATTGGTTCTATTAGAATATGATATATATTTTCCACATGTTCAAGAATTGAATGTCTACATTTTTTCATGTCAAAGATTGGACAATCTTTGAGATTTGAGTCGAATGCAGATGGAAACACGAGATCTGAAAAAAATCAAGACTTTTTTTATTCTGCCCCTGAAGACGAGGATTAAAGAAAGGGATATTTTCGAAAAACATAACATCCATGTTAACAAACATTTTTCCTGTGTTTGGATGAAAACATTTAAATATTCGGTGCGATTCCTATAGAAACACATTTGAGGGTTTTGTGGTCTAATTTGCCAAGGTTGATATTGGTGTTCTTAATAAACACGGTACAGCCAAAAACTTCTAAAAGCATGGAATGAAACAATCGTGACTTTGGAAAAGAATTTTCTAAAACAGACATGAGTGTTTGAAACTTTAGCTTTAGAAGGAATTCGGTTCATTAAATATGTAGCATGCAGAAGAGCATCTCCCCATAAATATTTTGGTATTTTAGTTGAAAATAGTAATGCCCGGGTGATTTCAAGAAGATGCCTATTTTTTCTTTTGGCTATTTTTTTGTGTTGGAGTAACTACCATGAGTTTTGTTGAATTATGCCTTGAGCATCTAAAAAATTCCCAAAAGTTTTAGTAAAACATTCCCTACCATTGTCACTTGTAAGAATTTGAATCTTAGTGCCAAACTGAGTTAGAATCATGTTATAGAAATTTCTAAAAACGTGTTCAACTTCAGATTTTTCTTTTAGCAAATAGACCCACATACCCTTGTATGATTATCTGTGAAGATAATAATAAACCATTTATTCCCATGACATGTAGTCACTTTAGAAAGACCCCATATGTCACTACGTATCAAAACAAAAGGCATAGATGGTTTACATGGTTGTGGAAGTACGTACTTTTGTGTAGTTTTGCTAACGCACAAATCTCACATTGAAAGGATGAGGATTTTTATAACCAAGTAACACAGGAAACAAATTTTTTAAATAAGAAATGCTTGGATGTCCTAGTCTAAAGTGTCATAAATAAATCTCGTTGTTACTCAAACAGATATGGTGAAGCAAGAAGTCTCCTTGTAGCTCTATTTGAGTGTATTCCTTCATCTAGTATGCAGAGTCCAGGTCTGAAAAATGCAATTGGAAGGAGAGAACAGGATCCACAACAATTGAGGTCAATAGTGAGTTTATGAATAAAGATGAGATTACAAGAGAGTTTTGGAACATGTAGGACACTAGAAAGAATGAAGTCCATCGATATTTTTTATATCATCAACTCCTGCTATTGTAGAAAAAGTGCCATTAGCAATTCACACCTTTCAATTTCCTGTACAAGGGTTATAAGAATTGAAGAGATTTGAACAAGAAGTCATGTGATCAGATGCCCTGAATCAATGATTCAGGCCGATGTATTTTGTAAGCACACATGAAAAGATGAATGGGTATTTTTACCATATTACACATAAGCACAAGATAGGTTAGCAGAAGAAGATAGAGGTCTGGTTTTGAGTAATTTTAGGAGTTGCTCCATTTGATCCTTTGTGAATTGAGATTAGATCTACAGTTTCAGTTGTGGTGTGTAGGCTCTCTCAGACTTGCTCTTCTAGTCGATAGGCTTGCCATGAAGCTTCCAACACTTGTCTCGAGTACGCCAAAACCTCTTGCAATGGTCACAACAGGGTTTCCTTTTTGTATCACTCCCTTGTTCCACGCCCGGAAATGTAGGGTTGATGTGTCCCTAACATCAGTAGATGGGAACCCATTCATCATCACTTTTCTTCGGGTTTCTTCAAGTCTTACTTTTAAAAAAATGTCTCGGATGGGTGGAAGAGGTTTTCGGCCAAGAATTCTTCCATTTACTTCATTGAGACTTGGGTGAACACCAGCAGCCAGGAACATGAGCACATGGTCATTCTCCTCCTTTTTCTTCTGTCAAGTACAATCTGCAGAGCTCTCCCACACATCATTGTGTCATTGATCCAACTCTTGCCATAATGCTACCATTTCGTTGTAGTAAGATTTAACATCGTGGTTATCTTGTTTGGCTAGCCATAGATGTGTTTTAATTTCAAAGTCTGAATATGTGGCCCAACCAGAATCCACACTTCCTTTGCAGTTTTCATGAACATATGTGGCTTGGCAATGAACATGTTCATTGAATTGAGTAGCCACGCACAAGGTTTTAATAAATGGAAACGAGCCTCGAGGCGTTTTCCCCTTAGGTATGTGAGGCGTAAGCCTCAAGGCGATCGAGGCGTAAGCCCAAAACAATAGGACAAAAAGTTTATAAATACATAACACTTGACAAAGCAAACATAATTCCATATATATACTAGTATGACACAGCATAATACACCAAAAACATAATATACATATATATAGTTACAACATATGACAGCATAATACACAAAAAATATATATATATATATATATATATATATATATACTTGTAGAAAGCAGCATAATATGCAAACACAAAATATACACTATATAAAGGGGTGTAATAGACAACCACCGGAATATATATGTATATATATGTGTGTGTGTGTGTGTGTGTCTACATATATATGCATATGTATATACTACTGGTCTGCCTCTCCTACTAATACCAAAGAAGAAATATAGAATACCACTGGAATATATATATATATATATACACACACGTAGTGTCAGGCAGAAAACTGTAAAAAAATGAAAAACTGAAGAACACCCTGATAACCGTTTATCTGTGCGGTATACACGTGCATACAAGTGATTTGTATGCAATTTGTCCTGTATGCACGTCCAGATGAATGGTTACTAGGTGTTTTTTCTATTTTTCATTTTTTTGAGGTTTTCCCCTGAAACTCCCTCTATATATGTACATATGTGTGTAGACTTGGGATCATGTGAGACCAACCTGTTTTCGTGAGACCCGTGAGACCAGCTTTTTACACTTGAAACTTCACAGCAAAATGCTGTGAAGGTTCGACTTTTTTTAAACCTTCACAGTGTTTTTGCTGTGAAGTTTACGTGTAAAAATGTGGTCTCACGGGTCTCACGAAAACAGACTGATCTCACGTGAACCCAACCCTATGTGTGTATATGCATATATGCACTATTGATCTGCCATTATGATTAACAAATAAATATAGGAAGTGGGTTGTCAAAGATATTTCAATAAGTAAGCCCAAAAAATATTAAGAAAGTGGGTTGTGATAGAGATTTCAATAAGTACGCCCAAAAAATATCAAGAAAGTGGGTTGTCGGTCTCTCCACTATGGCTCACAAAGAAATATATAAAATAGAACCGTGAGAAAGTTGAATAGGTAAGGATATTATGAAACTCTGACCTCCCCACCTCCTAATAAATCTTGCCTTCCTCTACTGCCCCGGGAGGGCTTCCTGGTTTAATGGTACCAAATCAAAATCACAGTGTGGCTTTCTACAATTCCATACGTGACAGACAGAATTCAGGAAAGCTTGAAAGGTAAGTCCAATAATACCACTCACTGGTAAATAGCGCAATACTAAATAGAAGCAAGCCTCTCAAACCTCTCACCGCACAACGCCCCCATCACCGCCTCTCCTTTGCAAAGAGTACGTCTCATACAAGCAGTGAGAGAGACGACGCCTCATGAGCGTTTATTGACCGCCTCCCTTGAGGTATACGCCTCAACCGTTTTTTAAAACCATGGCCACACATTTACCAAACAGTTTTCAGAACACCATTTATGGTATCCTAGATCAGAAGAGGCCGGTTTTGAAGTTTCACCGGTCAAGAAGCCCAACTTACCTCGACCATCAATGATGAGTTTCATAGATTGCGACCATTCCTAATAGTTTTTCCCATTCAAACGATGCACAGTGATTGCATCGGGGATTGAGAGTAGTCAACTACTGGTGTTGATCGATCGGCAGATGTGACGTGGAGGTATCGTGTTCGGACTTGGACATGTTGAACGCCGGTTATTGATTTTGATCATCACCGGCAAATAAGAAGCTTAGAGGAATTCTATTGTGATTCTTATTGAAAACGAAGGAGTATAACTACATCTTAGAGGCCCAACTAGAATCCCATAATTTAAGGGATTTGATAACATACAAGGAAACTTACCCAGTTATACAGATATCAACCAAATCTATTACAGAAGGAAAATATAATCCCAAAAAATCAGAGATTACATGTTGTATATCAATTCCACAATTAACATTCAATGTGTAATCCTGAACAAACTCATTTTTCAATCATTCAATCATTTCATTTTACCAAGTTACATATTGCCATTGAATCTTGTTCATTCTAATGCAGAATTTTTTTTTTAACCTGGATATCCAACCCGCTATGCGAGCCGACTAATCCCAGGGCGACCACCTGCTTTGCAGATAGCCCGAAGTCCCCGCATTTGAACCTCCATGGCCACAAGGGGATTTTTATTCCTCCTTGGATTTGAACCTGGGACCTCCTGGTACTTTTGACCTTTGGAGCCAAGCTCAAACCAATCAGGCACCACCCTTGTGGTTCTAATGCAGAAATTTAGAAACACAACAAGTATTATCCAAGCCTTGCTTCAGTCAGCCCATTAATTATACATCCACAAACATCTTAGGGAGCTTTAAGAATTGCAACAGGTGTATCTTCTATATAGCTCCACCAACCCATCTTACAGTTAAAAGCAACTACGAGCCTTCCATTCAAAAGTGTCAGCTGGTTATCCTAGATTCTGGAAAAATGATGTATGGAGATACTTGTCATCAATGTCTATCTGCAGTTTCTTGGCACTGATTACATTATGGTTTAAACCACCAATCACTTGCTTTCTTGTTGCATCTAACAAAAGCACATCACAGCTATCTTTCCTCTCCCAACCAACAACTGGTTTCTGCTTGTATAAGTTTTAAAGACAAATACCAATTGACATATTACCAAGCTTACTCTTCAAAATCCAAGCAAACAAGCACCAGATAGCACCCATCAGAACTCAGAAGCAATAGATTATTTTATAGGGTACCAAATCAAACTTGCCAACTCTATCCTCCAAAAAACAAAGCTCAATTGTAAAATTCTCAATATCTATCACCTTTAACAAATTCAACAAATGATCAAAAATCTTAAGCACCGAAAAGAGCCATGGTGTCCAGATAAGATTAAAATAACCAGCATCAACCAACATACAAATAAGCAAACAAATAATTTCCCCTTCTCCCAACATTTTGGAAAAGGTCGTAAACAATTGGATAGATTGTAGAGTCAAGCTGAGATCATCAAATTCAAATCAAAATCAAAGAAAAGTTGCAGAGGAAACCCATATAACCAACTAAAACGATTATGAGGCAAAATTAGTTAATCAAATGATCAAAAACAAAACGTACCTGGGTTACACCCCCAAAACAATTACAATGCGCTGAGTTTTGAAAGAAGAAACATTAGAGATAGATGAATAGCAAATCAGAGACGATAAAGTACATTAGAGAGAGAGAGAGAGATAGAGGAAAGGGGTACAAAAATGGAAGTGAAATAATTGGTGTTACGGTTGGTTTTCCAATCTTCTCTTGATGGGTTTTCTTCTATCTCTCTCCAAGTTTCTGGGATTTTGATGTATGAATCAACATTCGAAGTTCTGATTGAAAATGGGGAAGGGAGGAAGGTAAGCATGTACAGAAAGGGGAGACATGCAGGCCCATAAAGAGAGAAACCTAAACGGTGTCGTTTAAGGAAAGGATCTGGTGACAAGGCACAAGCGGACCCGGAATTTTTCAGATCTCATGCACCGCCAAGGTCAAATAAACGCTAACAAAGTGACATGAAAAATTCAATTGTATAAATTTGATACCATGCATTTTTTACAAATAAAATTAACCTTTGAGCAAAATGCAAGCTACGTTAAGGGTGTTACATTTGAACAATCCAACTTAATGTTTGCGGTTTGAAAAATCTTAAACCAGCCCAACACAACCTAAACCGTACGAGTTGGTCGGATTGATACTTTGATGCATTAAAATATTTTTCTAACCTTGAATATGTTATTTATTTACTCATAATTTCTTTTTCATCATCAACCATTTTATATAACTTATCTATACTTCTTACGTATATCATATTCAGATAACTTTCTCAATTTATATATATGTTTACAGTTACTGAACATATATACAAATAAGTTATATAAATATGTGAATAGATTGAAAATATGTGTATATGAAGAGCGTACGTGATAATGTAATTGTTTAATGATAAAGAAGATCAATACAAATTTTTACAGATTGTTTGCGGGAAGATAAGATACAAAACTTATTTAAACAATCAAAGAAACACACAAGTTACAGATAGCAATAAAGAAAAGACTTGCTAAAAGAAAATGTTAAGAAGGTCTTGTGCTCTTCACTTGGTTAGAGTCGTATAGAGATAAAGAAGACAACTGAGAAGGAACATCTCAGGTATTTATATCCATTGCATTAAATGCAATTCAGAAGGTACAAAGCACGTGGCAAACTTCAAGAGGTAAGCTTGTGTTTTGTTACAGATATACAATCTTTGGTTGTATATGAAAAGTAGTATGTCACAAAGTAGGTAAGCACGCTTGGAAACAGTAGAGTGACTTCGTACAGTACTTTACTTTGAGAGGTATGGATTTTTTCTTTCTGTGTAGATAGACAAGACAAAAACTAATCTTGTTCAACAAGATTCATCTTATCGCTGACACTGAAATAATGCTGAGGTTTTTTTAGTGTTCACTGAATCTTGAGTAGATTTCACACTTGTATAGACGAGTTTGTTATCACTAAAAACCGCATCAGATCACGAACTTGCTTGTGTTTGTCTTTAGCTTTATCTTCGATTTCATGAAGAATACTTATCTTTGAGAGAATTATAATACATGTTTAGTGATCACTGAATAGACTCAGTGATGATCACTGAAGCTGAATACAATGATAATACACTTCGTAAGGTATAAAGGATCATTATCAAATAACTGAGAAAAAGGATCAACAGTTTTGTCACGACATCCATAGTTAACTCCTCTCACTTCCATACAGGTATATAGAGAGGCTGCAAACTCCCATACGGTTACTGATGTTCTGCCTTTACTTGTAAACAAGTAATGTAGCGCTCGACGAATCAATCGATATCACTCTTCATTCCTAGCCACCAATAATCATCACGTAGATCATGGTACATCTTTATACTTCCAGGATGAACGAATAGCCTCCATTTGTGTGCCTCTATCAAAATAATTTCTCATAAACCACCAAGTCTTGGAATCCAAATTCGGGTCTTAAAGACTTTGAGACTACGACTATCTTCGGATAAGGAATCCATGTAACCAACCATACTCTCGGATTTAATATGTTCTGGTTTTGAATATTCAATTTACCATTTATGAATATCATCTATGAGCGTAGACTTAATTGATAGGTGAGAGATAACATAGCAACTCGATCCTACATATGTCTTCTGGCTAAGAGCATCTGTCACTACGTTAGCTTTTCCTGGATAATATAGGATTTCACAATCGTAGTCTTTGATGAGTTCCATAGCACACTGTTGTCGCATATTCAGGGTATGATGATCGAAGATGTACCTCAGACTCTTATGATTGGTGTACAATTGGCATTTTGTGCCATATAGATAGTGACGCTAAAGTGTAAGAGCAAACACGACCACAACCAACTCAAGATCACGAGTCGGGTAATTCCGTTCATATTCCTTCAATTGCCGCGAAGCATAAGTGATCACCTTTCCTCGTTGCATTAATACACAACCCAAGCTCGACTTTGATAAGTCAATATATATGATAAGTGTTAATTTATTAACCTTATTACATCATTTTCTTAACTATTTTCCTTTGTTTTATTTGCCCATTAGTGTCTTTATTGAGTCTTTTTATGTCTTTTTCATATATTAGTAGTAATATAGTATATCTAATGTTAATTCCCTATTTTTACAGGTTTTTGATGACTTTTGGGCCCAGTCCTACGGCAGTGCTACAGGACCAGGAGTGGCAAGGTCCTATAGTACCTGTCCAAGAGCTGAAATTCTGCTTGGACCGTGAATAAATGGGCTGATCCATAGAAGAGGCATGGTCAACGACCTTGGGCCCGGTCAAAGCCCAGTTTTGAAGAAGCTTTTGTCTTATTAGTTAGCACCCACTATGTGAACTTCCTTAGCTTATATAAAGAAGACTTAAGGCTTACTTTTCACCCACCAATTCACAACAATTCTCCAATTTACTTGCTTTCTTCCATTTGATCTTTGTTAATCACTTTCTAAATTATTGCTTTTGATTCCAAGTTTTCGGTTTTCTTTGTTTGTCTTTTCAAGAATCAACTTTTTGTAGTTGTGATTTCATTCTCAAGTTTTAATTTAAGTACTCGTATTTAATCTTCATCTCATTTCTGTTGCAAGTTACGTTACGTTTTCTTATTTTTTATTACCAGTTACGAATTAGTCGATCATTGTTGCYTTACATYGRATCTCATCCTTTGTGGCTCACGACTAATTTACATAGACTAAATAATCTGTTTTTACGAGTTTGAAAGTAACMTTTCGGTCTTTGTAACGAAACTTGTTCTGCAAGTTTCGTTACTTGACTTGCAAGTTTTCTTCAAAGTCAACTCCTATTTCCAAGGTTTTTCAAGTGTCAATTCTTAATACTTCAAAAGTCAAACCCAACTTCCAAGGTTTTCATTAGTCTTTCCTCCATCCCATCAAGTACTTTCTTTCATTATTACTAGATTAAAATTAATTAATAATATTTAGTTATTAATAATTTATATTTCAGTATTTATATTTCAGCATTTATATTTCAGTCATTTATATTTCAGTCATTTATATTTCAGTCATTTATATTTCAGTCTTTACATTTCAGTCTTTACATTTCAGTCATTTACATTTCAGTCTTTACTTTACTGCAATTTACATTTCTGTCATTTAATTTCCAGTATTTTACTTTCAGTCATTTATATTTCAGTCATTTAATTTCCAGTACTTTACATTCCAGTATTTCCATTTCTTGTAATTTACTTTCTGTAATTTACTTTTTGTAATTTACTTTCTGCAATTTACTTTTCCGTATCAGTTATTTATTTTTCAGTCCTTACATCCTTCGAGAGAAGAAACCGAGCGATGATGGGCTAACGCCTTAGCTTGGGGTGTAACGGGAAATTAAGACCAAAACCGATGTGAAAGTACAAAGGTGTCTTTTTAGCATTATAGTCTACTATTTATTTCAGGTGCTTAATATTTTATTTGATGATTACATTAAAATTAATTGACAACTAATTTTATATATAAAAATGTATTGACTTTCAAAACCTGAGGTAATAGGAGAAGGCTATAAATAGCTTTAGTGTCTGACAAACGCTATACTCCTACGGTGTAGGATGGTAACACTGTGTTGTGCTAGGATTCACGACGTCTAACATAAATGATATCGTATCGATAGCACGTTGACCGTTGTGTGCTCTTGGGAGGCCGCCTGACCGATAGTTGATACTGTCATAGTTATATAAAATCATTTATTGATTTTAGATAATTATGACATGAATGCTATGTCACCTTTTTGCTGAATCATTTGTTTAATGTCTTAATCAACTGTTGCACCATGTGCTTCTTTTTAAGATTGATATTTTTCTTAGTTGTTAATCAAACCTCCCCATTTTAGATAAATCAAATCCTCGATTCGTCATCTGAAACTAGTTTTTACAAACTGGACTTTTGAATTAACTTTACAAGCTATCTCTGTGGGAACGATATCTGGTACTTTTTACCATTATTACTTGTTACGAGACGACAGTAGTTCGACGTGTATACTTGCGCCGAGTTCTATTTTTGTGTTGAAATCTAAGGTTGAATAAACCGACGAGCAATATACCACGAAGTCATCATTGCCCTCAGGTAAGGCAAGAATTGGTGCATGAGTTAGACAATCTTTCAAAGTTTGAAACACGCTTCGAACCAAACAAATTTCACATCTTTGTGTGTAAGAGAAGTAAGAGGTACGACGATCTTTGAGAAATCCCATGTAATAGACCGAGAAAACTACGAACTTCAGAGGCATTCTTGGGTTGTTCCCATTTCTGTATCGCCTCAATCTTGGATGGATCCATAGAAACTCCCTCACAAGAGATCATATGTCCTAAGAATTGTACCCGATGGAGCTAGATGTCGCATTTTGGCGTATAGCCGCTCATTTCTCAAATTTCCAACACCTCTTGAAGATGTGTAACATGATCAACTTCCGTCTTAGAGTACACCAATATGTCATCAATGAAGACGATGACAAACCTATCAAACATTGGATGACACACTCGATTCATTAAGTCCATGAATGCAGCTAGTGCATTAGTCAAACCAAATGGCATAACTAGAAATTCGTAGAGCCTATATCGGGTATGAAAAGTTGTATTGGGACATCTTCCTCACGTACCCTTAACTAATGGTATCTCGATCTTATATCAATCTTGGAGTAGTAACTTGCTCCCTGAAGTTGGTCAAACAGATCGTCAATATGCGACAAAGGGTATTTATTCTTGATGGTTACCTTGTTTAGTTCCCCGTAATCTATGTACATTCGAAAGAAACCATCTTTCTGCTTCACGAATAAGACCGGGGCACCCCACGGTGAAGTGATCGGTCGAATGAAACTCTTATCCAACATCTCTAGTAACTGGCTCATCATCTCTTTCATTTCAACTAGTGCGAGACGATAAGGTGTCCTAGCAATAGGAGCGGCACCGGGTACCAGATTGATCCGGAACTCTATTGCCTGTCCGGTGGTAGTCCAGGGAAAACATTTGGATACTCGCATATGATCGGTACATCTTTCATAGTATTTTCTGCTTCTTTCGACGCATCTAGAACATATGCAAGAAAAGAAGAACATCCCTTAGATAAATAACGCCACACTGTTAACATAGAGATTACCTTTATGTCACTGGTTCGTCATTCACCGTAAATGTATAAATAAATCCCGTTGTCAATTGGTATCTGAATCATCCCCTGAGAGCAAATAATATCAACATGGTTCCTTGCTAGCCAATCCATTCCAATCATAACATTAAAGCGGAGAATATCTATCGGTATCAAATCTATTAAGAACCCATGATCGTCTAATACTAGAATATAGTCCCTATATACTTTAGTGCTTCATGGATCTTCTTTGGCTCTACCATGCTTAGAAAGTTTACAAATAAACATTCGTTTGCAGTGACAGTTCTCGTTTTGACACCTTGTGAAGGATTACTAATTATTTGGTGTGAGGGATGGTCTTTCATCCATCTTGTCATGGGAGGATGTACTGTAGGTGGAGTTCTGAAATCTTGTTCAATAGGGATGTTTGACATTGTGTCCCTTATTGGTGATGATGGCTCTGCATGCTCCCCCTTGGATTGTGGCACAGAGAGAACAGGTTCAGATACACATATGGTATTCTCTAGATCTAAGGGATTGGGCTCTGATGTAGAGCTGTTAGGCTCTGGTTCTGAATCTGAAAGGTTACAAGTGGGAATAGAAGTGTCAGAAAGGCTAGAGATAGTTGTACCTGACGGTTGTGTCTAGTATTTTTTTGAGTTCGATATTATTTTAGATAATAAAAACTATATATTAATTTTTTTTTCTTCATATTATGGAGAGTTTTTTTTTTCATCTTGCCCGAGTTCTATAAAATATGAGGAACGAGCCTCGGCTACCAATTAGAGTCCATTGTCTGAAGTTTTGATGTCAAATTTTATCGATGGCGACCACCAATTCAGCCACCCGAAGTCCAAACACACCGAGGAGAATTTGCAGTGTCTGCGAGAGGCCAGCGACCGTGTGCTTATGTGACTCAATTCCGGCTGAACCACTCTCCACCGCCACGCAAATCGTAATCCTGCAGCATCCACACGAGCAACGCCACCGACTCGCTACGGTCCCCGTGCTCAACAAATGCCTCCGAAACTGCCAAACACTAATTGGCCGTCGATTACGACGCGGTGATTCGGCTCTTCTCGACTCTCTCCATGACGCTGCCGCCGAAGAGAACCCTAACCAATCTCTTCATGCGGCGTTTCTTTTTCCTGGTATGGTTCCGACTATTCAGGATTTTTTGTATAGATTCTGATGATGATCTTCTAGTTAATGTACATTGAAACATCAATCTTGACATGCTATGGAAATGAATTTGTCTCAATATGATACCAGTCACTTCTCACAAACTATGAGAGTTCAACCTTCACATAAATTTGATTTGATTGAACAGAAACACTCCAAATGTTGAAAATTGAACAGCAATAATACAGATCATTGATATGCATAAACTGCTAAGTTGTAGGGTTTTAAGAAGTATATATAGAGCAAAGGATTACATGACTTTAATATTTAAGCTGAATAATAAAAGATCTTTTAATAGTCTTCTGATGTTAAGGTTATTATGGTAAACAACAAACAAAAATAGCACCAAGAAACAAAAGAGATTGAACAGAGAGATTTAACATGATATTACAATTGATCACAACAGAGATATGTATAGCACAAAAGGGGGTTTATTTATGGAAGATAAACAATCCCACAATCCTAGTGACTTACTCAATCATAGGGGATTTGATTATTTGGTTAAATCTTAATTGATTTACCAAGGTCTATAATACGCTCCCGCAAAATGGACATGCCATCGGCAACATAAATTTTTAAATGTAAAGATTCAAATCGAGCGTGAGGTAATGCTTGGTAAGAAGACCAGCTAGCTAGTCTGTAGTATTCACATAAGCAACCGTGAGAAGTCCCTTGGAGGACAGGTCATGAACAAAGTGTATGTCGATAGCAATATGCTTCATTTGAGAATGTTCAACCAGGTGAACTGCAAGTTGTGTCTCCCCCATATTGTCACATAGAAGGCGAGGTTTAAGCCAAAGAGACAACCCAAGATCTTGGAAGAGGTGAACAATCCAACATACTTCAAAGGCAGTGGAAGCAAGTGCTCAATATTCTGCTTTGGTGGATGAGTGATAACACCAGTTTGCTTACAAGACCGTCAAAATATCGGATTTTGGCCTAAAAATATGATATAGGCAGACGTGTTCTTGCCATCATTGAAGTCTCCACCAATATCAGAATTAGAGTACGCTGTGAGCGCTATATCAGAGGTTGGTTGACAAGTAAGCCATGATGAAGGGAGCCTTTAAGGTAACAAAAAACCCGTCTAATAGCTCCCCAAGCACCAGTAGTGGGAGAAGCCGTAGACTGAGCAAGACGGTTTACGTTGACAAAATCCGATACCATATAATAGAAGAAATGCGTGGTGGAAAGATGATATTTTAATTGATCACAACCGATATATATATATATATATAGAGAGAGAGAGACTTGGGATCACATGAGACCAATCTATTTTCGTGAGACCTGTGAGACCACTTTTTTACACTTGAAACTTCACATTAAAACTCTTCACAGTGTTTTTGTTGTGAAGGTTCGGTCTTTTTTACCTTAAGAGCGTTTTGCTGTGAAGCTTCAAGTGTAAAAATTTGGTTTCATGGGTCTCATGAAAACAGACCGGTCTCACGTGAACCTAACCCTATATAGATATATACTTGCGATCATGTGAGATCAGCTTGTTTTCGTGAGACCAATGAAACCATCTTTTTACACTTGAAACTTCACAGACCTTCACCACGTTTTTGCTATGAAGGTTGAGATTTTTTTTTTACCTTCACAGTGTTTTTGCTGTGAAGTTTCAAGTGTAAAAATGTGGTCTCACGGGTCTCATGAAAACAAGTTGGTCTCACGTGAACCCAACCTTTTATATATATATATATATATATTGGTTATTATACAACCCTTTACATTTGTACAACCAATACAACCCAATCTCAACCGTCCATTTAATTTGATGAATATGTGATTTYATAGAAGTTTTGATTGTTTCCTAATATAAAGTATTGATCATAATTAATGAACTCTATTCATCTTCCATAAATATTCAAATCATAATAAATAAACTCTCATCATTTTTATAAATATCTCAATTAATTGGGTTGCATTGGTTGTACAAATGGACATGGTTGCATTTGAAATATACCCTATATATATATGGTACAAAGGGGGTTTATTTACGAAAGATAAAACAATCCCACAATCATAGTGATTTACTCAATCACAGGTGATCTGACAGTCGATCTGATAATTTGGTTAAATTTTTAATTGATTTACCAAGATATCTAATAGAAACCCCTACTAAGGAGGTAAATTCCACCATCAGACAAAGATTTCAGGAGATGTTTACTCAAAACCAAACCCCGATTATACCTAGAAGATAAAGCAATCCCACAATCATAGTGATTTACTCTCTCACAGGCGATCTGACAGTCCATCTGATAATTTGGTTAAATTTTTAATGGATTTACCAAGATATCTAATAGAAACCCCTATGAAGGAGGTAAAATCCCACTCGTAATCCACCATAAGACAAAGATTTCTGGAGATATTTACTCAAAACCAAACCCCGATTATAGCTAGAGAGGCATAGTTTAATCTCTTAAAATCAAAACGAGAAGTTATGTGCAATTTAAATACTAGGGCCACCACTGAAATCAATTCTCAAATTGGTAGATTTGGTGTGGGCAACTCTCCTTAAAACTGATTGATAGAAACTTGGGTCATGGTGGGCTACTCCCTCATGAGTGCAGGCTACTCTCTCATGGCTGTAGGGCTGCTCCCCTTTGTACCATATAAATTCTAACAAACAACAAATAACAAATCCTGAATATTTATCGGCTTACATGAGTTCCCGATAAATTAGCTGAAGCGATATGCATCAAACTCGCATCACCTGTTGTCGAAGCAAAACCAAATATGGATATCACCCTTTATTCGTAGCCTGAATCCCACCAACAATCCGTTGTGACCCTATTATTTTTTTTCTTGGTTTTGTCTCTCAATGAATGGACCTGTTTTATATTCATTATCACACATATGTGTTTTCTCTCTTGCACACGCTTAATACATTTATCTCCACACTTGTCTGGATTCATGCATGCCTATTTCATCCTCTCCTTTTAGTATGTATGCATGTGTATTTTTCCATGTGCAGCTTTCTACTTCAGTAATGTAGAAATGCGCCTTGTTTACATGAAGTTAATACAGGAAATACCTGCCAATAATAGCCACCAAATCAGTTAACTCACTGGCACCCAGTTCTGATCCATGAATCAAAAACCAACTGTTTCCGCTGGAGAAGCTAGGGTAACCTTGGGCATCGGGCTACTTTCTTTAGTCTAATAAAGTATTAGAGACTGTTACCCAGATTGATTGATTAGTGATCATGACTTGAAGCAGAAGCGGGCTCAAAAGATCAACCTTATGGTTTTTTTTTTGTTGCTATCTGAGTATCTGTTACCATATGTATTACCCCGAAAGTAGATTGATAAAAATGAGTTGATAGCTAGGAACACTAGGGTACAAAAAGGATTTGTATTAGAGTTTATGTAAGTCTATTTCTACGTATAAAAAGAATTCTAGCTGGGGATTTAAATTGGTAGAAATGATCAAGGAGTATCAATTTGTTTACTACTTCGAGCGTAGTACTAGCCATAGGAAACACATGCTTACGCTTGGCTCTTGATCTCATTTTTTAAACAAAGTGGGTCACAATGCTTAGGCTTGAATCTTGTCAACCGAATGCAAGGCAAAGTCCAAAATGTTGTCTAAAAGAAATCATCATAGGGCTATTATTGACAGTCATTTCACATCGTCCTTCTTTGACCTAACATTTTAAAAATGTTCAAGGCATGCAATGAAGAAACTTAATTTTATTAGATAAATCGTTCTTCTTGGCTTACAAGTAGACATATCACTTTATAGGTACAGACATAACTCCTTCAATGGAGATCAACCAGTGGAAATCTTCATTTGGAGATGTTGATATGAACAAATTTGTTCTGATTGCTTTTGATGGGACATGGAAGCATGCGAAGGAAATGGTATGCGCTAGCTTTCCGTTCTTATCAAAGTTTGCCACTCAGGTATGTTTGACTTATGACTTGAATGTTGATGGTGGAACAATTTTTAGTTCCGATCTAATACTTAGGAAGGAACCTTTTGGTGGGTGTATGAGTACCATGGAGGCGGTTGCACGTTGTTTACGAATTCTTGAACCAAATGGGGTCGAGATTGAGTCTAAGGTGATTGGCGTTTTAAGAACAATGGTCAGATTTCAGGCTTCCTTCTTGAAACCCACAAAAACAAGGCCTAAGTTATTGAAGAAGTGTAAAGATTAATTTGAGAATCGTTGACAGTTGAATCTTGTTTGGCAAAAAAAAGTCTGCCTCTTATTAGTTCTAGAACCCTCTGAATGATTTTGTATCTTGGGCCTCCCTAAACCACTAACTGTCCTAATTTCATTCTGAACTATTATCAAGCAACTATATTTCATTTGGTAGTATATCATAAGAGTCTTTTAATCATTCTAACCGCTTAATCATGTTGTACCAAACCATCCCTGACTTCATGGTTTGATCTGTTGTTATACAATTGAAAAGTTATGACCATGTTTTAATAATTTCTGATGCCTGGGTCTGTTTCATACTGGCTACCATTTATTTGACCCTTATTTCCAAATTGTCATCTTTCTTTTCTAGTAAATAACCGAGTGATAATCGTATTTCATTCGGAGTGTGTTCGGGTAAAAATGCATCGCGATATAATAGATGTCACTAAAAGAAAAAAGGGTTTTAGAGAAGGTTTTGTTTTGTATTTAAAGGTATTAAAAGCTTTTCTAAAGACCTTAGAGACCGCTTCTCAAATCGATTAAAAAAGCTTCTGTGTATAAAAGGGTAGCTAAAGGTTTTAGGGGTTTTAAAGGGTATGGTTTTGTTAACTTTTAGAGACGTTTGTTTGCGGGTTCAGATACGCTTTTATAACTTCTCTAAAGATTAGTCCGTTTTTCCAAAAAAACTTCTCTTAAGGCATTTATTAGTGACGTTTTTCAAGTTTTTGGGATGATTTATGAGAGTTACTAAAAGATACCTTCAAAGAAGGTATATGAAAAAGCTATCTTGAAGATACAACTTTATTGACGTTTTTTCTAGAACCTTTTCTAAAGGTGCATTTTTAGAAAGTTCTCTAAAAGGTATCTTTAATTACAATTTAAGGGGAAGTTTGGGATTGCTTATCTTAAACAACTTATTCTTTTTTATAGAAGTCTTTATCAACTTATTATAAGTTAGAATTGTTTAACTTCTTCGAAAGCTTCTTATTACCGGTTTGACACCGGTATAAGCTGTTTATCCGAACACTCAAAAGTGCTTATTACCGATGTCACACCAGAATAAGTCAATAAGTTGTTTTATAAACAATCCCAAACACCCCTTAAAGAAACATCAATTCCTTCTTTAAAGGATATATTGTATATTACTTTCATCTATATTTTAGTTGTATATTTGTCTATAATTATTTACATATATAGTTTAATAAAATAAAATAATAATATTATTATTAATCAAGAATAACTTCATAAAAATCTAAAAACAATAAAATTTGTTAGGGTTGTCATATAAAAGACAATCACTTTTTAGAACAAGCACTAATGTTTAATCAATTCATGCATCCATCCGAATTCATCAAAAAGACATTCATAAGTAATATCAGAATGTTTAACGATCTCGAGTCTCAGAACCATGTTCTCGAACATTTAGTGAAGCTGAAAAACTAGGAAGTGGTTGGCTAGATATACTCGACCTCACTATTTGATGCACCTCAGCCACTTCATCCTTCATACGAAAGAGTTGGATTTAGTTGAAACAAGCTCAGATTTGATTGAAGCAAGCTTGGACTCTGCCGAGACAAGTCTAACAAAGATCTCAATGTGGCTCATTCGATATGAGGGGGGATTTTCTGTTGATCAGGTTTGCCATTTAATCTCTACCATATTCTCATACAAACAAGAAACATGAGTATTCACATATTCATATTTTCATAATACCACTGTTTGAAAAGGCTCGCCGCGACAGTCGCAATAGCACGTCGTGGCTCAAAACTTGTGTCTCACTCCACGTTAAGTCTAAGGCACGTCATGGCGTAATGTGCGGTTTTTGTAACACGCTATTTGATTTTACTTATCTTCTTAATCTCTTGTCTGTTAGTTTGTAAGATATATAGCTTTATTTAAATTGTTTATTATCATCGATTCATTGAGTTAATAGTACAAAAACATATGTTTATGTATACAGTATTATAATATCAAATTACTTATGGTTAATTATAAATTACTCTTTTTTTATTGGATTCATGAAAGGTAAAGAAATTCAAATGCTTTAAAGATGTAGAAAATATAAGAAGGTGATATAATTGCTCATGCATATAAACTTTGCACTAAAATAACATGAAGACACACATTAAGGGGTTGTTTACCAAACGCTTATTAGGTAAGCGCTTAACAGCAAGATCACCATTTTCACTTACCTTGTTGAGTAACATCCCCTGCCATCAAAACGGATTTGTCGTAAGCATTTTTTACGCCATAAGCTCTTACCGTGTCAGAGTCTTCTCCCTCACTTACCAAGTAAGATTTTCGATCCTTGCTATGCCTCTTACCGGGTAAGATTCAAGATCCTTGCAATGCTCATTTGGAAGGAAAGTGATACATGATAATGCTTACCCGATAAGCGTTTAATAAATGACCCATTACACTTGTCATCTAATTTATTTCTCGAAGATACATTTCAAAACCTTCCTTCCCTAAAGCTCTTTTTCCTCCTTGTAGTGTGTATAGTTTAGCTCTCTGTTTGTTGGAAGAGGAATCCATTCTATCATGTTAATTAGTTATTCATGTTGTCACATAAATCTCATATGCTCTTTATCTCTGTCTTAATATGCTCTTTATCCAAGTCCTCTTCTGACTCAGAGTCAGAATCAAGAAAATCTCGTTTGTGACTTGCGATGTTAGAGTTATCATTGAGCTTTTGTGGCAATTTAAAAGATTTAAGAACTCATCTGCATTGATGTTGAAAAAATCTTCATCAGAGAGATCTTCCATTTGAACAAAGTTTTTGAGATTCCCATGGATATATGTCGAATCATCTTCATCTTTTTGCATGGAAGAGTTTAAATCAAGCATTCTGCTCGGGATGATCTCTGGGTCACTTTGTTTAGATACAAAGTATTGATTTAGAGCTTCAAGCAGGTCATGCTCAAAGATCTTTCTCATTTTTTTTTTGTATATTCTAACAGTAAGCCTTCATCCAAAGTTTTTAACAAATCCTTTTCAAAATCTCTTCTTAACCTGATCTCTATTTGTTCAGGGATGAACCCATTAGTCTTAGGATTCAAAGTATTTATTATCAAAACTACTAAATCAGAAAACTTTGTCCTTCTTATGTATGCTTTTTTACATCAATTTGATTGATTTTTGGCAAAGACTTAGCAGAAGTATAGGATATATTTTTAAATTTTAGTTTTCTTGCTCTGGCTCCTACTTCAAACTTTGTTCTCTTGAAAGGTGATGACACATATAGAATTGGAAAGTCTGGATTTTATTCTTTCCCCAAAGAAAATACAGGTTCTAAGATAGATTTCTTCTTGCAGGTAAAGGGGTCTAAGTCTTCAAATCCTAGACCGGTTGTACCCTGCTGAGAATTAATCTTTTCATGCACTTGTTTTGCATCTTGATGTTTTTTTATCAAGAGCTCTGTCTTTTCTAAGCTTTGATGCAAGAATTCTCGTTCCTTATGAAAATAATTTTTAAGAGCAAGAGAATTAGTCTGTCGCATTCCTTTTCTGCAATCTTTTTGTCCTTTTCAACGAGAGCCTTTTTAAGTTCATCACATTTTTACTTGAAGACATTCTATATGGAAGATCTGATTTTTTAAATTCTTTGGTTTTCCACAGAGAGCTCCTCTTTTTCCTCAGTCAGAAGCTCTATTTTTTGTTTATAAATCTTCATTTCTTTCTCAATCAATTTTCTCTTTTCTTTTTCTTTTTGGAGCTTCTGCTGGAGTTTTTCAAAATCATGAGACAAAATAATATATTTTGTTCAAGCTTTGTATAATCATTTTTTGGTGTAGAGAACCTGTGAATCAGAGGTAGACGTGTTTGTCTCATCTTCATTGGCCATGACCATGCTACAGAAGAATGCTTGAGGTTCATCATCAGAAGTTGAGTCAGAGACCCAATTCTCTTGTTTAGCCATTAAGCTCCTCTGTGGTCGGTTATACTTGTACTTGTTTTGTAGTACAGAGCATCCTTCACCAGATGCCCTTTACACTCGGCAGTAAAGTGACCTGGCTTCCAACATCTATAGCATTTGTCATTTTGCTTGAGTTTTTAGGTTTCTCTTCCTCCTTCACAAACTGTGGAGGAACCTGCTTCGGCTCATACACTTGCTTCTTGAACCTGTCATTCTTTTCCTCTCTGCCTCTTCTATCAACCGATTTCCTTTCAAACTTTCTTGTAAACACCTTAGTGATGAGAGCCAAGGATTGTGCAAAAGCACTAATGTCATCGTCATAAGAGTCAGATGCTCTGTCCTCTTCATCATTTCTACAATCAAAACTTTATTTCCTTTTTTCTTCTCTGCATGTACTCTCTCTGGTCTTCTTCTCTCTGGATGGCCTTGTAAAATTGGTCTCGTTGGCATCAGAGACCAGAGCCAGAGGACCACCCAGAGTTGCTTTCTTCTTCTGAACCTCTTTCTCATGGGCATGCAGGGTACCATATACATCATGCAACATCCACTGTTCCAAGTCCTAGTTTCCTTGCAACGGCATAGACAGATTTGCCCATTCTTCATTCAGCCTTTTCAAGAACATCATATTGATCTCTTCCTAGGTTCTAATCACATCACACTTCTTGCATTTGTTAATGAGTGTGTTGAACCTATGATAAGTTTGTTCCAAGGACTCATCAGGAAGAGCGTGAAATTTGTTATATTCGTTTAAACATTGGGCACGTCTATTCTTCCTCATCTTGATTCCACCTTCCAGTTGATTGGCAAGTTGATCCCACAAATCCTTGGCAGATTCACAAGCATCCAAGGATTGGAAGATTTCATTGGAGATTGCCATGATCAGTAGCCTTTTGGCTTTTTGATCGATTTCGATTCTTCTTTTGTCTTCATCATCCCAATCTTTCCTTTCCTTAAGGATTTTGATTGCTGGGATCTCAGCAGTGGTAAGTGTAGTAGGCACTCTTGGAACAACAATAATTGGAATGTATGGACCATTTTTAACAGACTCAAACAACTTAAGATCTAGACCTTCAATAGATGTTAATCATGCAAATTTTCCATTAGGCATATTCATCCCTGAGAAGAGTAGGGGGTCTGGCGAATGAACATGCGCTATACATAGCATTCCAGGTCGGATTTGACATTTGGGCAGAAAAGAGGGTATGAAAAAGAATTTTTAAGCTAAGAGTGACAAGGTTTAAAGCAACAAAATTTGATCAAAGGGAACTTGACGAAATTGTTTGAAATACACCAATCTTCAATGAAATCAACTGATATTCACGAGAATAGACATAAAATGCATAAAACTCGAAAAAACAGGGATCTGGAATGAACAACGATTTCAAAGAAGAAATTAACCTAGTAAAGAGGAATAATCTTTAACAGATTAGATCCATCTAACCAATAGATTGATTAGATGGCTCTAATACTAATTGTAGATCCCAGATCCACAGCAAATCAAGATAAACAAATGTTATTGAGAGATGAAGATGAAGATCATGAATAGAAACCGACTAAATTCTTTATTCATGAAACAGGAAATACAAACTCTCAAAACCCTAGTCAACTTTCATGTGAATGATTACAAGAATGATTAGAATTGAACTATGATATTCTGGCCCATGTCACCTATTTATAGGTGACATTTGCAAATAAGCTCGTTTACCCTTAAGCCCAATTACAAGATATTACAATACAATACATTGAGATTGCTTTGATAAAACTTTCATAAAACTTGGGAATATTTTGGTCCTAACAGGAGAGGAGTAGACAAATGAGAAGTGAGAAAAAGGAAAGGAGAAAGGTGGGGATAACCAGATAAGGGAGTTGTTGATTGTCGGCTTGATTGGCTGTGAACTTCATCCAGGCGACCTTGGCATGGCTCAACCCGCGGACAAAGTCGCTTTCTCCTATGTTTGCTTTGCCAAAGAATGCTTGAGGGTCGTTAGCGGCCAATGTAGCCGTTATGCGGCCTAACCCGCATCGAAGCACCACAGACACCAAAATCTCTCCCTCCAATCATCTCTTAACAACCATAAACTTATATGAAAACACATAACTTTTCCGAAACACCCAAACTTGATATATAAATGTGGTGAAATAAGGTTCGATCGAAACCCTTAAGAATTTACCTACTCAGTATTTTCCGAGTGTTACATAAGAACACTTTATGTGTTAATCACTACCCAACAAGGACCAACACATTTGAATTGAAATTCCATTTTTAACATTAAAAAATGATCTGAGTGAATATCATTACACCAAATTTGATGTTTTACTATTAATAACACCATTTTGATGTTCAATTAGGGTGCGTTTGGTACACTGGACAGGGACGGGACATAACAAGATAGGGATCCTTGTCCCATGTTTGGCATGAATTTTATGTGGAACAGTAAGAACAAAGTGGAACAGGCCTGTTCCATCCCTACCCCATGGAACGGAACAGGGTGGAACAAGATGGAACAGACTTATATTTTACCAATATAATTTCAAAATAAAACTTAATTTTCTTCTAAAACATCAAATAGGTTTCTCATTTACATTTTATTCATTCTTTAAATTTTATTTATTGTATTTTATGTTTCTTAAACTTTCATTTTACTGTTCTTAAAATATTATTTTTATACGGTTTCTATATTTTTATTAATTTATGTAATTTATTATATATTAATAATAAAACATAATATAGAAAAGAGATAAAAATAAAAATAGAAAACCACATAAACTTTTTATTTGGTGTCATTTTAATTGTTTTGACGAAAACTTCAAATGATATATTTTGTTATAAAAAATAATTATTCTATTATAATTTATAAATTACATAAATTGTTTTCTTGATTTTATCACCGTCAAACGTATTGTGTAAGGTTCACGCATGCAATTTGTTGTTTTCGATGAGTTTTGTATGTTTTCCCTTGATCAGAGTATTAAATATTCGATTTTGATCTTACAGAAGTGATTGTACAGGTGATAGGTGAATTCTTTTGTTTTCTGGAATCCNATAAATTACATAAATTGTTTTCTTGATTTTATCACCGTCAAACGTATTGCGTAAGGTTCACGCATGCAATTTGTTGTTTTCGATGAGTTTTATATGTTTTTCGTTGATCAGAGTAGTAAATATTCGATTTTGATCTTACATGAGTGATTGTACAGGTGATAGGTGAATTCGTTTGTTTTCTGGAATCACTAGCCAAATTGTTTTATTGATGCTTATATTTTATTTACTATTTGATATTTAATCCATTTTAATTGATTCTGCACTTGTTGGTAGTATTTTTTTCTTCTTAGTATGGAATGCATATAGATTTTGCTTCGATAATGGATTCTTGATGCTTATATTGTATTTACCTTTTTCATATACCATTAGTTGATTATGAAATCATGTATTTTTGCAAATATATTTTTGCAAGTAGTAGTGGTGTGATGTAAGTTATACTTTGCACACCGTATGTGTTAACATTTATATTAATTATTTAGTTAAAAAAACACTAAACAGCTCACTGGGAGTAAATTGGTCATTTTAACCAGTTCTGTAAGTCCTGTCATGTCTTACCAAACGCTGAACAGCTGTCATGTTCGGTCTTGTCCAGTCTGCGTACCAAACGCACCCTTAGAGAAGATTTGAGATTATAAATAGGCTTGATACCTGATTAAGTGTTCCAATAAAAATGTCCTCAACAAGACTAAAACAATACGCTCTTTAAAAAATAAAGGGATAATAACAAACAACCATCAAACTTTATCGGAGTTCATAAAGGAGCGGAAATAACTTTTTTTTTTTGCCATAAACGGATAAGTAAAATTCGATAGTAGGCTCATTTGTGTTCGACAGATCAAAATCACGTTGACAACTCTTTACGTATTGTTGTTGCTACTGCTGATACATCAATTTTCAAGTAAATGAGGACAGAAATGGCATTTTGCTGTCGGTGAAGGGAACATGGTATTTCCGTCTGAGGTTACCAATTTATATCCTCTCACGGTTTCACGGAATGAATTGATATAGGTGCAAACTGAATTAGACACTCGCAGTTATTAAAAAGCACAGTATTATACATTTTGCATTTTCTTACATGTGATTTAAAAAAATAAATCGAAAGACATAATAGTAATCATACTTGCATTGATGGCTTATTCAATAAGCTTCTTTTTATAATATAAGCAAAGTTATAACTAACAATTAAATCAAAACGCAGTTGCCTAGATTTGTTTGTCAAATTAAAACCATGAACTTTTAAAATAAACGTACAGTCGGAGTTTTTATGCAAGTTGAAGACGTACCCTTGATGAAAGATTGGATGTGTATTATATCCGTCATGTAATACAACACGATTCGATCTCGATTTTGAAATTGAGAATTTGAACCTTGAATCTTTTTTCGTGTTTTTATCATCTGTCCATCTTAATTTTATTTTTTATGTTTTTTTTGTCATTTTAAAAGAGGGAAAAAATATCAGTTAGTTATCAGTTTTATATAGTATAATTTTATATTAGTATTACTCGAGGTTTATTTGAACGTATTTTTATTAATTGATTATCAGTTTGTATTTATGAAATTTAAATTTGAAGCTTTAAAAAACTGTATGCAGGTAATAATAAGTTGAATTTTAAAAAATTAAAAATATGAGAAAAATGTTTAATCGAAAAAAGAGTAAGGTCTTGTTTGTTTTTACAATTTCAGTTCTTAATTACTACTTATATCTGATTTGTTCAGACGTTTTATAATTCAGTTTTTTTTTTCCAGAGCCTCTTATTACTTAATAGGGTCTGAATAAATAAGAGGTAAACAAATAACTTAAGTCATCTTATTTTTCCTTTTTTTATTCTCTTTGGTTATTGTTTCTTTCTCCCGTCGTTTCATCACCCATGTGAAATGCACATCCGCACCTTCTCTCTCTCTCTCTCTCTTTATATATATATATATATATATATATATATATATATAGTTTGTTTCAAATGCAACCCATTACATTTGTACAACCAATGCAACCCAATAAATTGAAATATTTATGGAAATGATGAGAGTTCATTTATTACGTTTTAAATATTTATGGAAGATGTATACGATTCATTAATTATGATCAATACTTTACATTAGGAAACAATCAAAACTTCTATGAAATTACATATTCATCAAATTAAATGGACGGTTGAGATTGGGTTGTATTGGTTGTACAAATGGTAGATGTTGTATAATAACACACCTCTATATATATATATATATATATATCTATATATATATATATAATTTTTGTACGTATAAGTTAGTTTAGAAGATTAATGCGAAATAAGAAGTTTTATCGACGATCTATCCTCTATAAAAAATATCGATCTTTCCGCAAACAAACTAACTTGCGCCCGATAGCATTGGAAGTTTAAAAGGTATGCAAAAAGTTCTTATTGTATTCTATCTGTTAAGCAATTGTTGAAATTAATTTCGGCAATGAAAAATTTTATGAAAATCAAAAAAAATTTGCAAAAGGTTTGCACCTAATTTTATAAAAACAAACTATTGATTAAGATTTTTAGACGTTTGTCAGTTTATAAAAACAAACAGTCTTATTGATTCAGATTTCAAACTTCAACATCAGCTTTTATTAATCAGAAATAAAATAAAACTTCAGACTTTAGCACCTCTTAAAAAACAAACACCACCTAAACATGATAAATATATTAGTACGAACATAATTGCGATCAAAACTTGAAAACTATATATAAAAAAAGGGTATATCATTATGATACCAAATTGAAAAGAATATAATCTCATTCTTTTTTATACAAGTTATCAAACTACTTAATTATCTTTATGAGAATTGTAGATTTAGATGGCATTTGTTTTTTAAGAGGTGTTGAAATCTGAAGTCTAATTTCACTTATGATTTATAAGAGGTGGTCCTAAAGTTTGAAATCTGGATCAGTAAGATTGTTTTAATGTTTGAAGTCTGAAATTTGAATCGATCAAACTAGTGTAAAAATATAAAAGAAAAATAGTGTTTTTTACAAAAGTTTAAAAACTGAATAGTTTTTGCTAACAAATCTCTTCCAGCTCCCGAAATATGAACCATATGATAAATAGCAAATTATGATTAAGAGGTATTAAGTGGTACATTTACCACTTAAAATTTCAGAGGACATTTAGAGCTTTTAAGCTCTTATCTATACTATATTATAAATCATTTGACAAAAACTCTTAAAAACTATTTTTTATGCATGAAGTACTGTATATTGATGCATATTACTTAAAATTTCAAGATTACAAGTAAATTATGCACAAGTACAACTCGTTAAAGCTCCATGTTTGAATTCGTGTAACTAACTACAAATAAACATAATCAAGTAGAGGATAAACATCTCATTTTAAAATATAAAAAATCTAAAATATAATTAGGATAATTATCGAGTTCTAACAAAATAATTAATTATTATATTTATAAGAA
>NC_037536.1:9048825-9050528 GCF_001531365.2 Cynara cardunculus var. scolymus | reverse complement strand
AAGCTTCCACATCAGTGGAGTGATGAGGAGAAGAAGAAGATAACTATAGACATGCGTGCTCGGTCAATAATAATTATGTCTCTTCCTGATGAGATCTATCACTCAGTGATGAAACTCAAATCTTCTAAATCCATATGGGATACACTWTGYGTCCAATATGAAGGAACCACTCAGGTTCAGGAGACTAGAAAGATCAATCTAATAAGACAGTATGAAAGCTTTCTCTGTGGAAAATCTGAGACGTTGTCTGAAGTACATCAAAGATTTAATTGTTTTTTTATTGATCTTATGGCTGTCGGCAGAGAATATTCTAATTCTGAAACCTTGACTAAGTTTCTAGAATGCCTTCCTGAGTCTTGGGACACCTTTTCCATGTGTCTCAAGATGTCAAATGACATGTCCACTTTTTCTCTTTCTACCTTATATGGGATTCTGCTTAACCATGAGCAATCTCGTCAACTAAAAAGAAACTTGTAAAAGAATCCAGGAAAATGAAAAGCTCTCCTTTAGTTTTGATCTCTGAAGCTTCTTCAGTTGAAATTTCTACCCCTTTCGTTTCTTCTCTACCTCCCGTGGTCATCACGGAGATAGATTCTTCTGAGGACATTCCAGAATCTGATTTAACAAATTTTGATGAGTCCCTGGCACTCCTAACTAAGTAATTTAGGAGGTTTGCCAGCAAGAGCAACTTCCGCAGATCTCCTCAGCTATCTTTTAAGGAGAAGCCAAAGTCTGAAAGAATAGACAAGGCTTCAGCTGTTTGCTACAACTGTCACCGGCCCGGACATTTTGCAGGTGAATGCAGATCAAGGAAGACTGCAATGCCATCTTCTAAATCTACCTCCTCCTTCAGGATCAAAGGTGAAAAATACTTAAAACTGAAGGAGAAATACAAGAAGATGAAGAACAACCAACGAAATGCTAAAGGCCTTATTGCTGAAGAGCATGACTGGGCTGAATCATCTTCTGACGAAGAGGATAAAGCCTACGTCTGCTTGAAGGCCATTGATGCTGATGAAGGATCTTCTGAAGCGCCTACCTCCTCTGAGCCATCTACTTCTTCTACTCAGGTTGTCAAAGGCATATGGTATCTGGACAGTGGATGTTCAAGACATATGACTGAAGATATATCTCTTATATCTCACTTCAAGGAAGAAAGATGACCTTTCGTAACCTTCGTTGGAAATGGAAAAGGATATACTAAATGTTTTGGTATATTATCCAACGGTACAACAACTTTCAAACGCGTTGCATACGTTGAAGGACTGAAGCACAATCTTCTTAGCATCAGCCAACTGTGTGATAAAGATTATACAGTTAAATTCTCAAAGAACTCTTGTCATGTTCTCGACAAAGATGATAAGGTTGCTCTAACCGGTTCTCGTCTAGAGAATATTTATATCATCAACATGAATTCTCCTCTCACTGAGCATAGTTGCTTCTTTACTAAGGCCTCATCAGATATTAACTGGTTATGGCACAAACGACTATCTCATCTCAACTTCAAGACACTCAGTGAGTTGTTAATAAATGATCTTGTCACAGGTCTTCCTCAACACTCGTTTGCAAATGAATCTTTTTGCTCAGCGTGTGAAAAAGAAAAACACACAAGAGCTAGCTTCAAATCGAAGCAAATCTCTTCAGTRACTGCRYCTCTTCARCTATTGCACATGGATCTTTTTGGTCCAGTCAATGTGCAATCC
>NC_037536.1:9046341-9047857 GCF_001531365.2 Cynara cardunculus var. scolymus | reverse complement strand
GAGATCTCTATCAAGGCCAACAACCACATTGCCTTGTTAGAGATACCCTCTACCAGAGCACATTACAAGAGGCGGTTGACTTCCTCAAACAGTCGTCCTTAGGATATGCTCTCAATCATGAGCCCCTCATGGTAAAGGAACTTCTTCAGCAGTTCTGGTACATTGCTGAGGTGGTCGAAGTTCAAGACGAGGCTGGACCCACAATGGAGCAAATCCATTTCACTTTCAATCGCATGGAAGTGAACTTTGGGGTTTCTACACTCCGATCAGCTCTTCGTCTTCCCAAGGGTCCCTTCGACAGCGAACCCTCAACCACCGAGATCATCAACTTTCTCGACGCCATTGGCTACCAGTGGCGAATGAAGAAGGACTACATCGCCCCTCTCAAATCCTTGACGAAGATTGAGAAAAACAGGATGTCAGCTGTCTGGCAATACCTGTTTTCTCATTTCATCTAGTGCATGGATGGAAAAACTGGAGGTCAGGACCAGACCTCTAGGATCGCCTTGATCATAGGCGTATCTGCGATTTAGCGTCGCAATATAAATTATGTTGCGGTCATTTTCGATGACCTGGTGCTTAAGCTGAACAAGCGCCTGCGAGAAAAGGTGGTGCCTTACACCAGGTTTCTTTCGATGGTATTGACAAAAATCTACAAAAGTCTTTACCCTAAAGAAGGAAACCTTCCAGCTTTCAGGCTTCGATCTAGGATTCTGGATCATAAGTTGAGGGACAGTGATGTGACACTTTCCTCTATTGTGTCCATCACTACCTCTTCCTCTCAGGTGGCCATGACAAGGGCAACCCCCCCCCCCGCGTCTAGCCAAGCCACCAAAACCCCTTCTAAACGACCCTCTCAACCAACTCTTGGTTCTCCTCAGAGAGCCAAGAAAGCCAAAAAGGGGGACAACCACGTCTCTAGCTGAGGCCTCTCAAAAGGCTTCAGTTATTGAAACTAGCCTTATCCCCGAGGCACTTTCTGTTAACCCTTCCAGCTCTTCAGTGATTTCTCCCATCACTGTCGTATCAGTGGTACATTCACCAATCACTTCAGTGACCCAAATCATTGAAAGTGTAGATATCAGCGCCGCCACCGCTGAACACCCACGTCTCTTCTCAACCATTTTCTCTTCTCCTCCCTCCTTGGTCTTTACACATGTCGATGATGTATCAGCGACTATCCTTCCTGATACTGAGACACGCACCACTGGACCTGAGGTTGCTCCTCTCGATGCTCCCCAGCATACGGATGTCCATCATCTCAAGGACATCTTTGCTCCTGCCAGTGACAATCCTTTAGATGTCACTGAAGGCCCCTCAGGTATTCCATCTTCCTACCCTTTATTTTCTTCTAACCTTGAGCCTTCAGCTCATACTTCTTCTTTTGCAGGTCCTTCTCAGAAAGTGATAGAGAAAGAAAGAGAGAAAGATGATGGAGGAGATGAAGAAATTGATGATGACTATGATATGTCATCTGATATCAAGCTTCTCCTTCCCGCCGTTGATACCGTCCTCT
>NC_037536.1:8997369-9044646 GCF_001531365.2 Cynara cardunculus var. scolymus | reverse complement strand
TATGCATTTTAAACCTGAGTTAGGAGTTATATTCCTTGACTATGAAGGTGAAGTCAGATTTCAGAGAATGTCAGAGCTACATCTATGTCCAATGGATCACTTGGTTTATCTTTTGCTCTGGATAGATGATAGCATGCCTGAAAAAGTCGTGGATCTGAAGATACGAAGGGAATTCCTACATCGAATAAACATTGGTGAAAATGTACCTTATTGCATAGATCTAAGTGTTCTAGAATAAGATTCTCTTTGTAACAACAATCCAATTTTCCTTGTAAATTCTTGTACTATGTCTTCTTTCATTGATTGTACTTATATTCTGTAAGTTCTGGACATGTACTGTAATACTTGTATTATTTCCTACGATTGATAAAATGAGTATTCCATGTACTTCACTAAAAAAGATCCCTGAAAAAAATAATAGGGACACAAGTCTATGAGTTCCAATGTTACTTTTCCCATTCACTGACAATCTACGTCAGTGAATAAGCTTTCAGTTTCAGTTTCCGTACTTATAATTTTCTTAAATATAACTTAAGAAGAATTATCAAGCTGAAACTGACGAAACTGACCAAACTGAAAAAAGATCCCAAAATAGTAAAAAGGGACATGTATTTTATATGTAACTTTTTCCTTACTATTATTTGATAAGATAACCTTCTTTATGTTATCTCGTTATCATCAAATAGGGGGAGATTGTTGATCCTCTCTCTCGGTGATTTGATGATAATTCATTTTCTCTTTCACGTTGTATTTATGTTTCTGTATTTTCAGTTCCAGCGATCTTCACTGAGTATGTTCAGTGATCGCTGAAGAACTTGCATTGTAAATCTATCAGAGACAGCAATACTTCAAGAAGACAACACTCACACCAAAGAACCTTCAACAAACGTCGAAGACTGAAACTGAAGATTAGAGATCGGCGAGTACGTGATCTGAAGCGGTATTCAGTGATTACAAGTCTGTCTACACATGTGTGAAGACTGCTCAAGCTTCAACGAATGATGATGAGACCTTCAGGTCATTCCAGCATTCAGCAATCAAAGGAAGCTTGCTTAGCACTATTGTTTTTGTCTTGTCTTTATACACATAAAGGACAAAACCCATACCCTTACAAAAGTTAGTACAGTACGGAGCCGACTAGTCGAGTCTTTGTCCACCAACTTTAGGTAAGGATGTCTGCTCAGAAATAGTGCTTATGTACTATTCACTGTAGCATAGGACAAGCCTTCCTCTTAAGGCTTGATACGCACTCTAAACCTACCATATTGCATTAAATGAACATTTAATGCACTGGGTATAAATAGAAGTGTTTCTTCTCTATGCAGAGTGTGCGCATCTCTCTCTAACCTAATTCTTACTTCAAGCATCTTCTAGCTTAAGTAAAGGGTTTTTTATTAGCAACTTCTTTTCTTGTAATTGGTAAAGCTTTGTGTGTAACCAAAGATTGTTTAGATAAGTTTTTATTACCTTATCTTTCCGTAAACAATCTTGTAAAATCTGTATTGATCTTCTCTATCAATATATATTTTAAATTTGAAAATATTGTGTTGTATTCATCCCCCATTCTACAAATTGTTTCTCTTCTTGTAAACCCTTACGGGACTAACAACTGTCAACACAATAGCGGCTATCCACAAATACCACGGCTCAGAGACATGCCCGAGTTAACAAGTAGCGTTTACGGACGGTGACTTTGTTTGGAAATATACTCTCAAGTACATCAATTTATCATTTATATCATTGTGCAAAACAGTCAATATTTCATGACATAAACCAATCTTGACTAAACAGTTCTTTAGTCCAACAGTTTTATAAATAAACAATATAGTTTGCATAACTTCATGTTTTTCCCCCAATTTAAATAAACAAAAAACATTAAAAGTGGGGACCGTGAATACTCACAAGTTTCCTGATAAATATCCAAGAACTTGATGACGTTTGAAGCGCTAAACGTCCGCCCTAACCTTCCTAAACAGTCCGAAATCCAATAATTAGATCACCTAACGGGTTTCGATAAAGATAAAGTCAAATTATATCTTATGTAATGCCAATGAGTTTTTATGAATTAAAGCTGATACTTATATCCTTTGCTTTAAAAATAGTCCAAAAATTATTCAAAAAAAATCAAAGTCCTTTGCACATAAAGCTGCCATTTGGACAGAATGTAAATTCTGTTTCTGGAATTTTTGGTCTCACAAATCACCGTCAAAAGGAACCTTCCATAAGTTATTTTGTGTCCAAATTTTTATATCATCATTAATAATGAGTTAAACAGATTTTTCCCAAATATCAAGAATTTTGGATGGTTTTAAGGCACTCATCATTACCCTACCACTTTGAGTGTCATAGTCCCCAAGACAGATTGCACACTCTTCTAGTGACAGCCATTTGGGGGGTCTAAACTCATCATTTTTCAATGATTTTTACTTTATTTTAAAGTTAACACATAAGGCTAACTTCCAGAAAAAGAATCACTCATTTTCATTGAGTTTTGAAGGAGATAAGACCATTTTAAAATGCAGGCAAGATTCTGACAGCAATGCTCTTTTTGCACCATAATCTTGTATCAATAACTTGAAGGCTCAAAACATAATATTTTTGAGTGAGACCAGTTGCATTAGAAAGATAACTCATTAAAATAAGTTCTAGAAGAAAAATAAACCATTTTGGAGGAATAACCAGAGAGATATGGTCGTCCAAAGTAGGTTTTACCTACTGTCAAGTGTGTTGTTGCACACTTATTTTGTTTTAAACACTAGAAGGTTCAAAACTCACTCTTTTTATGGACAAAAACCCACATGCAAGCACTTTTACCAACTTTTCTTGAGTTCTAATGTTTGTAGGTCATAGACTATCATCATTTTGATGTAGGTCATAGATTATCATCATTTTGAGGACATTTTCATATCATTGATGTATAATCTCTCATCTTAGATTCTCTAGAAAGTTTGTTTATAAAAAAGAGAAAGAAGAAAAGTGTAGAAGATGAGAAATCATGCCGAAAAATAAGGATAATGTAACTAGTCCATTACCTTTGCTTGCTACTTCTTGAAGTGTTGAATGTTCTTCAAGATGATGGAATTTGAAGGGTTTTGGGGAGTGATATCGGGTTGAGTGGAAGAGGAAATGAAGATTTCAAAATAAATGGGCTTTTTATATGTGTTTTAAATGTGAATAAAAAGGTCGGCCTCTTAAGGCCCAAGTCCATAACAATAAAATTTTTATTTTTCTTTTAAACAAAATAAGGCTCATTTAAATTATAACAAAAAGATATATAAAAAATATCATTATTAAATCAAAGTTCCACATTTTTGGTAAAATTATTTGGGCATTTAAATGAGACTTTTATATTTTAACTTGGACTTTATAATATCAACTTTATTATATTTGGAGAATTTTTAATGTATTTGGCATTACATAAGTTAACTTTACCAGTTACCCGTCAAAACAAGGTTTTCTGAACTATATTTTGGGAACTAAGCCAGATGAATTATAATCAACATGACTAGATCATAATAATATATAATTCTAAATATAGAAACCCTATAAAAATGTTAACCTAACACTCCAAAAATGACGGATGTCACACTTAAGTTTTATATATCCTATAATAATTCCTAAACTTGATTTTTTAATGAATAATATATCAGTTTATATATAAATCAACTAAAAACTAAAAAAATATTAATTTGATATAAGTATCAAATTGAAATAATAAAATACAAAAAAATTATTATTTATTTAAAATATTAATTATATTTAGATAGTTTATTTTTAAAAATAAAGGACTTTTCTTAATCTTATGACTGTTTGACAGTTGTTGAATGGTTTGGTGTAGAATGATTAAGTGGTCAAAATGATTAAAAGATTCTCATGATATAGTGCAAAATAAAATATTGTTGTTCGGTAATTGTTTACAATGGAATTAGGGCGTTGAATGATTAAGGGAGATCCATGATGCAAAATCATTTAGAGGATTTTAGAACCATTAAAGTGCAGACTTTTTTTTTGCCAAACAAAATTCATTTCTTAACAATTCAGATGCTGTCTCTTAATAAAACTATTAAGAGGTAAACAAATAACTCTTTAATTAAAAAGAAGAGAAAGTATTTTTGCTTTTATTAGATTTCTAAAACCTGATGTGTCAATTTGCAAAAGGTATAAATATCTGAGAAATTCTTTAAACTTAAACTTTTACTGTAACAAAATGACAAATTAAAAATATTGAAAAAATTGAATTTCTTTTTGTATATTATTTATTTATACATTGTATTCTTACAAAATCAATAATTTTTAGAAGGGAAAAGTTTAAAAAAAATCCAATGCATTTTAGTGTTGGGAATGATTAAGTTCTTAGACAACTTTTTGGAACAAATAAGTCATTGGACATTTCAAAACTTGTTAACTAACTTCTTGGACGTTCTAAAACATGTTAGATACATCCTTATGGTCTATAAAACTGGTTAATATAGTAAAATAATAAAAAAAATTCTAAAAAAGACAATGAACTTTTATATTTTGAACGATTAAGTCCATAAACATTTTTGAAACAAAAAAAGTACTTACATTTATAAAATTAAACAAATATACCAAAAAATTATTTACATTTACAAAAACTGGTTAATATGGAAAAACAATGGAATATGAAAGTTTATTGTCCCCTTTTTGAGACTTTTTTCATTATTTTTTCACATTAAACAGTTTTTGTAAATGTAAGTATTGTTTTGGTATATTTGTTTTATTTTATATATTTAAGTATTTTTTGATTCAAAAAATGTTTGGAAACTTAATCATTCAGAAAATGAAAGTTCATTGGCTTTTTTAGACTTTTTCAATTATTTTACCATATTAACCAGTTTTATAAGTCATAAGAATGTATCTAACCAGTTTTATAAGTTATAAGAATGTATCTAACAAGTATTAGAAAGTTCAAGAAGTTATTTAACAAGTTTTGAAATATCTAAAAACTTATTTGTTCTAAAAAATTATCCAATGACTTAATCATTACAAACACTAAAATCCATTCGATTTTTTTAAACTTTTCCCAAAAAGATAAACTTTTTATCAAATACATAAAAAAATCTTTAAACTTACGGAATTGAAACCGATGGTGTGGACTGATGATACATGGCCCCATGAGCAACACACATGACGTGAAGATATTTTGTTGGAACTAAAAATATTTACTTTAAGGTTGATTTTTATTTTAATAATATTATATTAACTAGAAGGGTACTCGCACAATGCAGCGAGATATATTTCGATTTTAATGTTTCGTTTTTTCTTTTGTCTCGGTCGATGTTACAATATGGTTTTATGTGGTTTTGAGAAAGCGATAATATTTTTATTTTTAAATAAAATACAAATATGAAGATATCATAAAGAATTGAAAAAAATTATTGATATTAGTACAAAACTAACTGTTTAAAAAAAATTTGTGTATTTTTTTTAATTCATTTCTTTATATATATTTTTATAAAAATAATTATTAGGTATTTTATTAGAACTCGATAATTATCATAATTATATTTTATATTTTATATTTAAAGTGAGATGTTTATCCTCTAGATTATGTTTATCTACAGTTAGTTACACGAATTCAAACATGAAACTTTAATAAGCTACACTTACGCATAATTTACTTGTAATCTTGAGTTTTAAGTAATATGCATCAATAAACAGTACTTCATGCATAAAAAATGGTTTTAAGAGTTCTTATCAAATGTTTTATAATATAGTATAGATATACAAATATTCATCATTAGCGCAAAAGGGTTTATAATTTGCAATCCTAAACCAACACACTTCGATTTGTCTTTTTAAAAGTATTATGTGTCTGACAAATCAGATACAAATCAGTTAAGTGATCTGTTTAAATGTCCAATTTTAACCTTATCTGTTTATACAAGTATACCACTTCAAAATTCTTGTTTCATGTTAGACTCAATCAATTAAAAATGTCTATTTTAATACATAAATGCTAACGAAACACTAATGTGGCACAATGTGTTTTTGAGGGTATTGGATATTTAGGTTTGCTTATTTGAAACAATTTATGTTTTTTTACATAAATGTTTATCAACTTATTATAAGTTAGAATTGTTTAACTTCTTCAAAAACATCTTATTATCGATTTGACACCGATATAAGCTGTTTATCTAAACACCCAAAAATACTTGTTATCAATATCGCATCAGAATAAGTCAATAAATTATTTTTATAGGCAACCTCAAACACCCACTTAAAACAATCATTTTTTGATACCTAAAATAAATGTTATTAAAATTAAACTACAAAACTTTAGACGTAATAATTAGAACCATACAATAGAAATGGCATAAATCCTTCGTCATCCACACTCCCAAACACTACCGTCTTCCAAGTAACCTTGATTTCGAGAATCCCAAACAACCAATCACAACCCACCAAAAGTCATCTTCATAACCCATTCTCAGATAGACTCATGATTTCATTTCTCTCTCACATACTAAAAACACACACACTCTCATGCACCACACCACCAGTAGCTCCCATTTCCTACGTGTCTTTTCCTCACACCATTAAGTCTGCAACTCTGGTATTCTCTGTAAATATATGTATATATATCTTCTGAAACCCACACAGAAACAGAGAGGAGGGTATTTCAAAGCATTGCCCATTAGCTAAAAGAGGTAGATTCATACAATCATCCCGTTTCAATTTGCTCCAATTTTCAAGAATATAGTGGAAATTTTCTTGAATTCCAAATAGCTTTGCTACGTGTATAAATGGCGTCTTTGGTTTCAACACCATTTAGATTGCCCACAACCAAAGTTGATCAGTTGTCTTCAATTTCTCAAAAACACTACTTTCTCCACTCGTTTCTGCCAAAAAAATCGGTTCATTCAAGAACACCCAGTTTGGGTGTGAAATGTGCTGTTGTTGGCAACGGCCTTTTCACCCAAACCACACAGGAAGTTCGTAGGATCGTACCTGAAAACAAGCAGGGCCTCCCGACTGTTAAGATAGTGTATGTTGTCTTAGAAGCCCAGTACCAATCATCACTCTCGGCTGCGGTTAGAACCTTGAATAGTAGCAACAAGTTTGCTTCCTATGAAGTTGTCGGGTACCTGGTTGAAGAGCTTAGAGATGTGAATAACTACAACAGCTTCTGTGCAGACCTTGAAGATGCAAATATCTTTATTGGGTCTTTGATTTTTGTGGAAGAATTGGCTTTGAAAGTGAAAGCTGCAGTGGAGAAACAGAGGGACAGAATGGATGCAGTCCTGGTGTTCCCTTCAATGCCTGAGGTTATGAGGTTGAACAAATTGGGATCATTTAGCATGTCTCAACTTGGTCAATCTAAAAGCCCCTTTTTCCAGCTTTTTAAGAACAAGAAGAAGTCATCAGCTGGCTTTTCTGATCAGATGTTGAAGTTGGTGAGGACTTTGCCCAAGGTTTTGAAGTACTTGCCTAGTGATAAAGCTCAAGATGCTAGGCTTTATATACTGAGTCTGCAGTTTTGGCTTGGTGGGTCTCCTGACAATTTGGTCAATTTTGTCAAAATGATTTCGGGATCTTACGTTCCAGCTTTGAAAGGGATGAAGATTGCGTATTCGGATCCGGTTGTGTTCTTGGACACAGGTATCTGGCACCCTTTGGCTCCTTGCATGTACGATGATGTGAAGGAGTACTTGAATTGGTATGATACAAGGAGGGATACCAATGAGAAACTAAAGAATCCAAATGCTCCTGTAGTTGGATTGGTTTTGCAAAGGAGTCATATTGTGACTGGAGATGACAGCCATTATGTGGCTGTGATCATGGAATTGGAGGCAAAGGGGGCGAAGGTGATCCCAATTTTCGCAGGTGGGCTTGACTTCTCCGGTCCTATTGAGAAGTACTTGATTGACCCGATCACTAAGAAGACTTTTGTGAACTCTGTGGTGTCGTTAACTGGGTTTGCACTCGTGGGAGGGCCAGCAAAGCAAGATCATCCAAGAGCTATCGAGGTGCTGATGAAGCTGGATGTACCATACATTGTTGCACTGCCGCTGGTGTTCCAGACAACCGAGGAGTGGCTTAACAGCACTTTGGGGCTTCACCCAATTCAGGTTGCTTTGCAGGTTGCTCTTCCAGAGCTTGATGGAGGAATGGAGCCTATTATTTTCTCTGGACGTGACCCAAGGACCGGTAATTTACTCCTCATTTTCGTTCTAAAAACTTCATATTGATTCTAAGCTTAAGTAGATCCTAAATAGCCATGGCTTTGTAGATAGAATTTCAGAAGTCCATGTTCTAGGACAAGTAGTTTAATAATCTGATTTTTGCAGGAAAATCTCATGCTCTTCACAAGAGGGTGGAGCAGCTGTGCACTAGAGCAGTCAGATGGGCAGAACTGAAGAGGAAGGCAAAGGTACTTTCTTTTACGAATAACAGATGAGAGAAGTACGAATGAACTTGTGTACATTTCTTGATTTTTGATGAAATGGAGGAAAATAATAGAAATTTTGGATACAAACTTGCAGACCGAGAAGAGGGTAGCAATTACAGTTTTTAGTTTCCCTCCGGACAAAGGCAATGTTGGAACTGCGGCTTACCTCAATGTGTTTGCATCTATTTTCTCTGTGCTAAAAGACCTCGAAAGTGATGGTTATAATGTGGAAGGCCTTCCAGAGAGTTCAGCAGCGTTGATTGAAGACATTCTTCACGACAAAGAGGCTCAGTTCAGCAGTCCTAATCTAAACGTTGCTTACAAGATGGGGGTGAGAGAGTACCAACAGTTAACCCCGTATGCCACAGCGTTGGAAGAGAACTGGGGAAAGCCTCCAGGGAACTTGAACTCTGATGGAGAGAATCTATTGGTTTATGGAAAACAATATGGAAATGTGTTCATTGGAGTCCAGCCCACATTTGGGTATGAGGGTGATCCTATGAGACTACTTTTCTCCAAATCAGCCAGCCCACATCATGGATTTGCAGCTTATTACTCATACGTTGAGAAGATCTTCAAAGCCGATGCGGTTCTTCATTTCGGAACCCATGGATCTCTAGAGTTCATGCCTGGGAAACAGGTTGGAATGAGTGATGCTTGTTTCCCTGACAGTCTTATCGGCAACATTCCGAACGTCTACTATTATGCAGCAAATAATCCTTCAGAAGCCACCATAGCCAAGAGAAGAAGCTATGCCAATACCATAAGTTACTTGACTCCACCTGCTGAAAATGCTGGTCTTTACAAGGGTTTGAAGCAGCTGAGTGAATTGATTTCATCCTATCAGTCCCTGAAAGACACAGGTCGTGGTCAACAGATCGTGAGCTCAATCATTAGTACCGCTAAGCAATGCAATCTTGACAAAGATGTGGACCTCCCTGAAGAAGGTGTGGAGATTTCAAGCAAGGAACGCGATCTTGTTGTGGGAAAGGTCTACTCCAAGATCATGGAGATTGAGTCCAGACTGTTGCCATGTGGGCTTCATGTCATCGGTGAGCCGCCCACAGCCATGGAGGCTGTTGCTACCTTGGTCAACATTGCAGCCTTGGACCGCCCGGAAGAAGGGATCTGCTCCCTTCCATCAATACTTGCCGAGACGGTTGGCAGAGAGATCGAAGATGTTTACAGAAGCAGCGATAAGGGAATCTTGAAAGATGTGGAGTTGTTGAAGCAAATCACAGATGTATCTCGTGGGGCTGTTGATGCTTTCGTGCAGCGGAGCACCAACAGCAAGGGTCAAGTGGTTGATGTGGCCGGAAAACTGAGCTCAATCCTTGGGTTCGGTATCAATGAGCCTTGGATTCAGTATTTGTCTGAAACCAAGTTCTACAGAGCGGATAGGGAGAAGCTAAGGATTTTATTCCAGTTCTTGGGTGATTGCTTGAAACTCATTGTGGCTGACAACGAGTTGGGTAGCTTGAAACAAGCTTTAGAGGGTAAGTACGTAGAGCCAGGTCCAGGAGGAGATCCAATCCGAAACCCAAAAGTTTTACCCACCGGAAAGAACATTCATGCATTAGATCCACAAGCAATCCCGACAACAGCAGCAATGCAAAGCGCAATGATCGTGGTGGACAGGCTGCTCGAGAGGCAGAAGGCTGATAATGGAGGGAAGTTCCCGGAGACAGTTGCACTGGTCTTGTGGGGCACAGACAATATCAAGACTTATGGTGAGTCCCTGGGTCAGGTACTATGGATGATTGGTTGTAGGCCGATTGCAGATTCATTAGGGCGAGTCAACCGGGTTGAGCCTGTCAGTCTTGAAGAGCTCGGAAGGCCTAGAATCGATGTTGTTGTCAATTGCTCTGGAGTCTTTAGGGATCTCTTTATTAATCAGGTATAACAAACGATTTAATTTGAATCCATATATTTTTCAAGGTTTATCTAATGCTAATTGTTTCTTACAGATGAACCTCCTGGACCGAGCGGTGAAGATGGTGGCCGAGCTTGATGAACCAGTGGAGCAAAACTACGTAAGAAAGCATGCACTTGAGCAGGCCGAGACTCTTGGTGTCGATATTAGAGAAGCTGCAACTCGTATTTTCTCCAATGCCTCGGGCTCCTACTCCTCCAATGTGAACCTTGCTGTCGAAAACTCATCATGGAACGACGAAAAGCAGCTTCAAGACATGTATTTGAGCCGAAAGTCGTTTGCATTCGACAGTGACACTCCTGGTGCTGGAATGAGTGAGAAACGCCAAGTCTTCGAGATGGCATTAAGTACAGCTGAAGCAACGTTCCAAAACCTCGACTCATCGGAGATTTCCCTAACGGATGTGAGTCATTACTTTGATTCAGACCCAACAAACCTTGTCGGAAGCCTAAGGAAGGATGGGAAGAAACCGAATGCCTACATTGCAGACACAACCACAGCTAACGCACAGGTACGTACCCTCTCGGAGACCGTCCGTCTTGACGCACGTACAAAGTTGTTGAACCCAAAATGGTACGAAGGCATGCTCTCAAGCGGCTACGAGGGTGTTCGTGAGATCGAAAAACGGCTTACGAATACTGTCGGGTGGAGTGCAACCTCAGGGCAAGTGGACAATTGGGTGTATGAAGAGGCTAACACAACCTTCATCCAAGATGAGGAGATGTTGAACAGGCTGATGAACACAAACCCCAACTCGTTCAGGAAGTTGCTGCAGACATTCTTGGAGGCGAATGGTCGAGGGTACTGGGAAACATCGGATGATAACATCGAGAAGTTGAGGCAGTTGTACTCGGAGGTTGAAGACAAGATCGAGGGGATCGATCGTTAATTATGTGATATAACCTTGTCATTTGTTTCCCTTCCCCAAACTGTAATTTTTTTTGTTCATTCATGGGGACTCTCAATGTATTCTGTAGCTTGCAAGACTCTGATTCACCAAAGTTTAATGTCATGTTAATAAATTTCACATGCAGTCATCAAGTTTAAGGCATGCCAAAGGGCCATATAACCTCTATGTTAGATCAACAAGGTTTCTCTTAGACATTTTCCCAAACAGCTTGCATGCACGCTTGTTGCACTTGCACATGCCACATGCATGAACCAAACCATTCCAATCACACATGAAATACGAACAGCCCTTAACGGCAACAACCACATGTTGTGTGGCAATGAACGGTCGGTTTATGCAACACCAAACTACACCCAAGATTTTTTCACCATTATATGAGTTTTTGTTCATCTCAATAGTAGTAACCAGTGGAAGCAAGTTGTAAAATTCTTACTTTACATGCCAATAATCGCAACAATAAAGTATACAATTATACATGTAAATTCGGCTGGTGGTACCTTCTGATAAGTTATGTTACCAAATTATAACTGAAGTAAATGGTTAACTTGGGACAAAAAACCGACATTCATAAACAGCTCCACCGTAGTTTTTAGCGGGAATAATGGTTTTAGTTGACAGTTTTTGCTATGATCAGAGGAGAAGGCAGGAGATCGGTTGTAACCATCAGACATGCCAATGAACAAGGGTACAAACTCGGCGAAAATGCAGAAGATATGCCCGTGGACAGAGGCAGATATCAAAGGTTGGTAGGCAGATTAATCTACTTATCACACACACACGTGGATATAGCTTATGCAGTAAGCATAGTTAGTCAATACATGCATGTGCCAAGGAACTCTTAAAGGCTGTTTCCAAAATCTTAAGATACTTGAAAGGTACACCCCGAAAAGGGATTCTCTACAAAAAAGGTGCGACACTTAGTCTTGAGGCTTACACTATGCAAATTGGGCAGGGTCAGTGTTGGACAGTCGATCAACCTCGGGACTCTGCACTTTTTTAGGAGGGAACATTGTCTCCTGGAGAAGCAAAAACAGCCGGTAGTAGCAAGGTCAAGTGCTGAAGCTGAACTTCGTGCTATGGCCGTTAGGAGTATGTGAACTTTTATGGGTAAATATTGTCCTTGGTGACTTGAGAATTGATTGGAAAGGAACCATGAAGTTGTACTGTGACAACAAATCAGCCATTAACATAGCCCATAACCCAGTCCAACACGATCATACGAAACATGTGGAGATAGATCATCATTTTATAAAGGAGAAATTGGAGTGGCATGTTATGTATGCCATATGTACCATCAAAAGAGCAATTGGCTGATGTTGTTACCAAAGGATTATCCCATAAGCAAAGGGTGGTGTATCATAATGGTGATGGTCAAAAAATCAGGGCCTTTGGTTCAAGATGGTGGAGCTAGTAGTTTGTGTTCTAAAGGCATAGGTGGAGTTCAAGGGTGCTTTGAAATTTGTTGATAAAGGCAAGAATGTGCAAGGAAGTGTACCTTTTGTCAAGATGGAGTATGAATATGAGTAGAATGATGGGGTGAAAAAGAAAAGGGATTCAAATTAATTAGAATGCTAATGTGATTAAGTCATAAGAATAGGGCATCTACCAAATAGTACCCATATAGTGAAGATAAGAGTATTATTGGTGTCTTCACTACTGAAACAGACTGGCTTTTTGAATCTGTTTTAGTAATGATTTTCTTTTGTTGGGATGTTTCGTATGGCTTATGGTGTCTGAATCTACTTAGTCTCAATGTTGGTTTGTTGAGAGGGCTGCAACAGATAGAGTTTCTGTTTCCATTTCAGACCTGGATGAATCGGTTTGTGTTGTATGGATTCATGCTTCAAATATTGTTTCAGGTTTAGGGTTGGGTTCCGGTGAGAAGGGAAATTATGGTGAAAAGCCGAAGAAGAGATCTCCACCCTTTGGATCGATCGTAACTGAATGTCCACACTAATGAGGTGCACCAAGGTGCATCGGATCATTTCCCTTCTAAAGCGCAATTCATGGGTGGACATGAGATTAAAAGTGATCAAGGGTTCAGATTTCTTCTTATGCTTCTCACCATAACTTCCATTCTCACACGATCCTTCACCTTCAGGTGTATTTTTCTATGGGGAGTGTAAGTCTTTGTCCTTGGTTCTGCATTTGGGTCAGGTCAGATTATTCAATGGAGGATAAGGGTGATGAGCAGTAGGTGGTTTTTGTAGTGCGTGTTTTGTTTATCTGGTCTGCACTTACATCTGCTGTTTTGGTCTTCTTTCTTGTTATGGCTTTTTTCTTTTCTCATGGTTGCTGTTTGTTAACCATGGTTTGGATGTTCCATATGGGAGAAATAAGATTTGTTCAGCAGATGGTTTGTTGGATGGTTCAGAGCCTGGGCAGATGCTGGTTTCATGGTTGAATGGTGGTATCAAAACAGATTCTGTTTATATATATATATATATATATTATATATATATCCCAAAATGGGCTGCTGTTGAAATTTTTGATTATGAATGCTTCTTTGCTGTTTTGGTTGGATGAGATTGTATATTTTGTCTCTGTCGAGATGAGGATGGTGCATGCAGTTGCTGATCATCCTTAGGTCTTTTTCTGTCTTTTAATGGAATAAGGACAGTATAAGGCCTGATATGTTTCTTGATTTGGAGGTCATCTCTTTTTGGTTTTTTCCCTGGGATTGGATGGATTCATATCAGATTATGCTCCCAATTTTGCTGCTGTATTATATAAGATGTAAGGAGAATATGGAACACTTTGATCCGTATATTAGCTGCTGTTTGGGACTGTTATGGTCTTAATCTTGCTGGTTCGGCCTTTTTCATATATGGTTTATCTAAAGTTGCTTTTGGTTGGATCATATGGCGTTTTCGGGTTCCGAGCTGTCATTTAATTTTGGGTGGAACAGGTCTTATAAGCATAGGGGCTGTTGGTTGCTGCTATGGTATGTTTGTACAATCTTATACCAATTGAGAATGGTGGTTGTATGTTCAACGGTTTCTGCTGTTTTTTTCTTGGAATCCATATCTTCCGCGTCTGTGTGTATGATCAGATCAGATATGATCATGGGCTGTTTCTAACTGCCAATGCCAATGTTTGTAATAGGATTGAGCTTTTGGGGTTCTTATTGTTGCTGATATTTGGACCAAGATTATTTACTAGGGACCTCTTACGGTTGCTGTCAATGAGATTACTATTTTGGAGTTTGGCGTTGGATCGGCTAATTGGATTAAGATTAATTTGGATCGGGCTAGCAATATGGTTGATTTAGTTAATACCAAATTCTTGAAGAAGCATATTTTTCCAATCTTTAATTTGTATAAGGGTTTTTTGTTTCATGATAGTGGGGTGTATAGAAATGATAAGGGGTATAGAAGGGTTTCTTTGTTAGAGCTCTTTCCTAAGCATATTCAAGGAAGGCATTTCCTGTTTTCTTTTTGTTGAGTTGGCCCTTGTTCTGTTGGGATTGCTTATTTGAAACAACTTATGTTTTTCTATAAAAGTCCTTATCAACTTATTACAAGTTAGAATGGTTTAACTTCTTCAAAAACTCCTTATTACCGGTTTGACACCAATATAAGCTATTCATCCAAATACTCAAAAGTGCTTATTACCGATGTCACACCAGAATAAGTCAATAAGTTGTTTTTATAAGCAATCTCAAACACCCCCAAAGTTTTTCCAGGGTTTTTCCAGCCTTCAACAAATATGACCACATGCCTAAGATTTTCATTAACAAATGAGCTCTTGTTCCTCACAAGAGGAGAAACCAGTGGGAAGCAAGTAGTTAATTTCTTACTTGGCTTACCAATAATCATTACGAGAACAAGATCTGTTCGAACCAAACCCATTAATAAAAGATTTCCCAGCAACAAGGTTTCTCTCAGACATTTCCTCAAACAGTTCATCTGCACTACAGGAACTACTGTCAACGGTTAGTTCAAACTACATCTACGAGTATGATCAATAAATGAACATCTTATGTTCTTCACACACGAGGAGCTAATTAACTAGTGGGAAACAAGTTGTAGATTTTTACTTCAATTGTATGAATACCAATGTACAAATTACGCTGGCTTAAACAACCTGTACTAAATTCAGGAAGAAACTGAAACAAGAAACAGTACTAGGGACATGAGATTTTTACTTTTCTTTTCCACCTCCTTCCACCCTATAAATTTTACACAAAACCTCCAACAGCAAGAATCACGTTCATCTATGGAAAAAATGGTACAAAAAGTGCAGCCAAAGGTATAACAGTCTTTCAAACCAACTCCATTAATAGAGGGTCACCTGCTGCCATTATTCTGATAAGCTTTATGAATTCTTGCTCACTTGACACCCTCCATGGATGAACTGCAGGTGCTTCAGGAGAATAATAACTCAAACTAGTATTTGAAGGTGGTTCTTGCTTATATACCATTGTACTAAACACAGAGTCGAAATTCTCACTGGAGTCCATTGCAAGAAAGAACATGGGAATAGCAACCTTTTGATGGATGTCGAGATTTCCCACAAGATTTACAAGGTCTTTAAAGTCATTCACAAGCCTCCGCGGAACATAGAACACCTCGGAATCGCAAATTGTCAGGCTTGACTCATGGCTCGTCATATATTTCTTGTAACTGACTTGGAAATGAACGGGCATCGAGCTCACCACTTTCTTAACCATTTCTCCTTGTTTTCCATACCAATCTTTGTCCCCATTGAATGAAACAGTGCTCCAAGATTTTAACACCTACAAAGGTGGACAGAAAGAAGAAATTGTTGAGGTAAAACTCCCAAAATTCATTTGATTTGTAGTGTTTTCTTGTTGGTATTTAAATTAACGGTGAAGCTATAAAAATGACAAACTATTCATTGCTTCTCTGCTGAACAAGATGTGAACTTTTAATGTATTTTAGCTATTGAATAATTTTGGTCAAGAACAACCATCAGTATCTCAACTATACTACCACCACTTATCCTTCTAACCGTCCATTGTTTAGATTGAGGTTGCCATACGAAACACGAGGCATCTGTAATTTAATAGGATATATAAATTATAATTTTAATAATCGCTAGTTAGATTTGGTTTTCTCTAAATAGGGCATGTTAAAGTCTAATTAGGTGGGGCTTGATAAACTCGAATCAATAACTGTTGAATGAATAATCATTAAGAGGTAAGTTGAACCATATCACAATTTCCAGGTTTAGCACATATTTCCCCACAGATTTTTTCCGCAAGTGGAAATGTCTGCATGCATCCTACCCAGGCCCTACTTCCAAGTGGGATATACTACCAGGTACGTTTCGCTTGATTTTTAGGTAAGTTGAACCATAAAGACCCATACAGATGGAAAACAGTGGTCTTAGTGAATTATTTGAAACATGAATTTAATGGAATTCAAGGTTTTCAATCGGGAAAATTGCAACAAAATGGAACCAACTTTCACCAACTATTTTGGGGAACCAACTTTCAAAATCGTCATTTTGGGGAACCAACTTGCACCTGATTCCTATTTTRGRGAACCAACTTTCAAAATCGTCATTTTGGGGAACCAACTTGCACCTGATTCCTATTTTGGAGAACCAACTTTCAAAATCGTTATTTTGGAGAACCAACTTGCACCTGATTCCTATTTTGGGGAACCAACTTKCAAAATCGTCATTTTRRKGAACCAACTTGCACCTGATTCCTATTTTGGGGAACCAACTTGCAAAATAATTATAAAAAAATAACTAAAATTCGTTTTTTTCCAAAACTTAATGCAATAAAATCTATTTTTCATTTCAAATCTCGTTTTTTTTAATTCAGATATCAAATTGAACATTTTAAAAAAAAAATCCAAATTACCACAGTAAAAATTGTTTTTTACTAATGCAAAAAAAATCAATTTAATAGAAAAAAATTAATTGATGTATTTGATTAGATATAAAAATTTTGAATGTGATATTTAATATTTATTTTTTATTGCATCAATTAATTTTTTTCTATTAAATTGATTTTTTTTGCATTAGTAAAAAATAATTTTTATTATAGTAATTTGGATTTTTTTTTTTAAATGTTCAATTTGATATCTGAATTAAAAAAAAACGAGATTTGAAATGAAAAATAGATTTTATTGTATTAATTTTTGGAAAAAAACGAATTTTAGTTATTTTTCTATAATTATTTTGCAAGTTGGTTCCCCAAAATAGAAATCATGTGCAAATTGGTTCCCCAAAATGACGATTTTGAAAGTTAGTTCCCCAAAATAGGAATCAGGTGCAAGTTGATTCCCCAAAATGACGATTTTGAAAGTTGGTTCTTCAAAATAGGAATTAGGTGAAAGTTGGTTCCATTTTGGTGCAATTTTCCCTTTTCAATCAAAGCTAGTTTAAAATTTTAATTTTTTAGTATAATCACAAATGAGATTTTCTTTTATTAAAATGCAAATATCAAAATAGTACTTGATCTTTTTCTAATATTTGTATATAATCTTAGAAGAGAAAGTATGCAACAACCATCAATATCACCATCAAACCCAGGGATGTGGCTTAGCGGCATTTGATTGGTTAATTGATTACCCATGAAGCATCAAGTCTTAAGATTAAATCTATGTAGGTGTTATCAATACATAAGTCATGGCCGTCCCAGAAAGCTTAAAGTTTGTCTGTCCATGTGGAGGGAACGTTTTGCATTCACCTCGTGAACTAGTTGAATCCAAGGTGTCCGATATCACTATTACCAAAAATACTCACCATAATTTGTTCAGAAGAGAGATAGCATGATTATGAAGACCGAGAATGATGAATTTTAGGAATTGTGATGAGTTCAAACATATGAATTTTATCTCATTTTTTATGTTAAATTTTTGGGCACTCATCGTGCTTGATTAGGTACTAGGCCACACACCATCATGATTGATTAGGCAACAAGCAATGAGTATACAAGCGGGAATTACAAGAAAAGAAAAGTGGTGGAGGACCGAAGAAACAGTACCTTGTCTGTTATCCAGAGCTTAGTCTTATCTGCTTGGACCAAGTTCCAGTAATTAAGAACTGTATCGTCCTGTAGAAACAAAAATCCTTCTGCACTTGTAAACCTATTGAACAATTTTGGAAGATGCCTGCCATCATAAAAAGAAAACTTTAATCAAAAAATGGAAATATTAACTGTCACATTAATAAATATGTGAAAAGGATGTCTCAACAAATCTTCAATTAGAAATGAATGCACCAAGACAACCACTTAGAATATGACGGATTGCTAGAAATTGAGATCACACCTACCAATGAGGCCTAGGATCACAACAAACAAGTTTTGACTTAATCAAGCATATGCTTGAATTCGACAACCCTTCGAACACTTACGCAGGTATTGTTGTAATATATTACAGTAGGCATACTAAATGGAACTAGCAATGTGTTTAGTTATGGATTTTGAAGATCAAAAAGACCATCTTCTCAATCTAATTCCCATATGTTCAACAATATTCTTAAGGTTTTGAAGACACTTTGAAAACTGATTGGAACTTCAATGTAAGTTATCATGTTTGAATAAGATTTCTCTTGAAATTTCATATATATACACACACACACACATCAAAAGAAAGATCCTAAAGTTGGCCGTATCAACCTTCAAGCCATATACTTAACAACACAAGGCCAGTATGATAAGCTTGTCGACTGATGGTAACAGGTATGCGAAAATATGCCATATTATGGGTTTGTTGGACTACATATTATAGCTGCCGACTGACTTCCCCTCCTTTCTCTCTTTTTAGTCTGTCTCTTAATGATTTTACGTTACTTAAACCGGAATACAAGAGAACACTACAAAAATGGTGACTTTCTACTCCAAGAGAAAACTATGTAAAACAAGTACACAAAGTAAAGGGTATTGTTGAAATATATGACTTACTTGTATTGGTGGTCCAAGTGGCCTTCTTCGACAGCAAGCTCAGCATTCTTCTTCTCTGACAAGATAACAACAGCCTTGAATATCCGTCCATACAGCAATCTCCATTCAAGAGCTGTGCGTTCAACGGGTCCATTACAGAACATTATAAGCACAATATTCCCAAAATTCTTTCTCCACCTAATTAAATTCCCTATCTCATAATTGACTGTTCCTGTTTCCTCAACCCCAAGATGAACAGATGGTAGCTTTTGAGGTACAAAATCCTTTCGATCTCCATGACCAATGGCTGCTCTAGGCCTATGGAGTTCAAGTGTCATTAGCCGTGGCTGCAGATAGCCTACAGCAATCAAATCTTGTATCCAAGCAGCTGTGAACTTTACATCTTTCTCAGTCCAAAATCCTTCTTCAGCCATGGCATAACTCAGTTCCAATATCTTTTCGAACAATCTGTGCTTATCTGATTTCCAAGATACCAAAAACTTAGTCAAACGACCCACATTCACATGAAGATCTTTCTCTTCTGCAAATGGGTATGCTTCAATTCTATCATATCTATGTACAGTAGGAGGATAAACGACAACATATCCACCAATTTCCCACAAAATCCTCTGTGCCCAGTAACCTCTTAACACATCAGAAGCCATTGAACTAATAGAAACAGGAAGCATTAAACCCCAAAAGGCCGAATAATGGTGCATTGTATTAAAAGAATTCATGGGTACCATCATTCCTTGAGGAAATGCAACCTTCGGGGCATGCTCATCAAAACGGATATCAAAAGGTTCTAGATTGGGTTTCCTTGTAAAGTAAAAAACTGAATCAACATCAGGTAAGCCATTAGAAATACCCTGTTGGATGAACTGCTTCCCACCAAACACTTCAGTGTAATACTCTTCATGCTCAATTTCACCCACATTCTCTAATGGCAACCCCCTAGGCCAAACGGACCTTTGACCGAAATGAATATAAGGATTCACAACAGTTCTATTCGGGTTCTCATGAGTGTACTGCAGTATAACTTCTTGCCTAGCACTCTCACCCACTAATTCCACATCAAAATGCTTACCAAGATCATCATCAATTACTTCCCCTCTATCATCAGCATCAAATATTTTCTTTGCACCATGTTGGATCGCAAAAAGATATCCAACATTTTTTCTAACATATGAATCATAAGGCAAGAAATCAACAATTCTATACCCTAACTTAGCTTGTTCTTCAAGTGACAAAAAGATAGCACCTTTAAGACTCCAATCGCTCGGAGTCTGCGAGTTCCCCACCGCCAGAACTTGCCATCCTTTGATCTTCAACAGCTTTTTAAACGAATCGGTCGGATAATCAGATACCGAGACAACAATCCACTGCTCTGATCTGAAATTTGAGTACGAGGTAGTCTTATCAGCGATGGATACAATGGAATTGTAGTTGATTTGAGGGAAATGGATGGTTTCCAGTTGCTGCGTTTGTGACTGGAAACAAAGGAGAGCGGCGGAGTCGCCCACGTTACGGAGGAAGAAAAGAGCGGCGACGGTTGCGATTAGGACGCCAATCGTGACAATTTTGTATAGATTTTCGGAGAACCATGTGGAGAAATCGAGGGATTTGGATGGGGAAAATCGATTTGAGCGGAGGGTTGTTGGTAGGGATGATGATTTGGGGTTTTGGGGTTTGGAGTCGCGCTCTTGCTGGACCAACATTGAATCGAATCCAACACCCATACACTCAGTCTCCAAGTCGATTCTGAGTTCAGAATCGAAGTCAGAATTCAGCAAAATCTCTCAGTCTCCAAGATTTGAATTGGAACTGTTTCTCTCTCTCTCTCTAAGAACACAGAGCTCTGTGTGTTTGTGTATATGAACAAAAGTGGAAGGGAAGAAGAGCAGGTGAGCTGGAGTGGTGATGCAGGTTGCAACCGACAGTTGATGTTTGATTTCTTACTTATTCTTCCATATAACTTCAAGTTAACGGCTGCTACTTTGGTGGATTTGGTGACGGTGGGGTCTAATTTTCTCCCACCAACATGTCCAAATCGTACCGGTAACAAATAAAGGTATCCATGTGTTGATAAAAAAAAATTAATGGTTTGTTTTTTTATCTTTTAATAGTTTAATTAAGACGTAATTTTTAAATTGTTAAGAAGTAAATTTTGTTTGGTAAAAAAAATCTTTGAATAATTTTATATCATAGGTCTTTTTTAACCATTCGCTGTCCTAATTTCATTATAAACAATTATCAAACAATTATATTTTATTTTGCACTATATCATAAGAGTCTATTAATTATTCTGACCACTTAATTATTTTATATTAAATTATTCAACAACTGTCAAACATCTATTGAGTAAATTACGGATTTGGTCTATGGTATTTGGGTTTTTACGAAACTATTACTTAAGCTTCATTTATTACGTCATTTACTTGATGGTATGCATTTTCTCTTTTATGATTTTGGTTATTTGTCCTCACGTCTATGCTAAACTGAGGGTATTTTAGTCTTTATGCTTGTTTATTTCATTTTAATTTTTTTTCTTTTCTTTTTGTGTTATTTGCTTCAATCATCAATATCTCAAGAACAATCTTTACCCGATAAATTTTTGATACAAATCCTAAATCAATAATTTAAATCAAATCATAGGAAAAAAAAACATAAATGAAACTCCTAAATAACAAATCTATACTATATTATAAAGTATTTGACAAAAACTCTTAAAAATCATTTTTTATGCGTAAAATACTGTTTAATAATGCATATTACTTAAAACTCAATATTACAAGTAGATTGTGCGTAAGTATAACTTATTAAAACTCCATATCTGAATTCGTGTAACTAACTGTAGATAAAGATAATCAAATATAGGATAAATATATCATTTTAAATTTAAAAAATCTAAAATATAATTATGATAATCATTGAGTTCTAACAGAATACTTAATTATTATCTTTGTAAAATGTAATATTATTAAACCAAAAATAAATTATTTCGTTATTAAACTTAAATTAAATTATAATAAAAAATTACATAAAAATGATAACTTTTAAATAGTTGATTTGATATCAACATTGATATAATTTTTTTCAAATTTTTATGATATATTCAAATTTATATTTTAAAATCATTATTGCTTTCTTAAAAACACATAAAATCGTATTATAACATCGACAGAGACAAATAATATAATATAACATTAAAATCGAGATGTGTCTCGCTGCATTGCACGAGTACTCTTCTAGCATGAAGATGGGAGGTCAAATTTTTCCGGCTAAGAAAAGAAGATGAGGAGGTGGGATCATCGATGACCCCGTTTTCTCCAGTGAACTGTAGATGAATCCCCCTCTGTCATTGAAATATTGTATTTTCCAGTTTAAACAAACCCCAAAAACCTAAATTAGAATTTCTAAATCAAACCTATGTCAAAACCCTAAAACAAACCCTAACTCAACTATAATCTAGAGGAACAAACGTGTTGTAATTCAGGTTTTGGATTACGTGAGTCCTATCGTAAAGAAGAAGAAACTGAGGTTGCTTTCGTAAGAAGAAGAAACCGAAGATGTAGCTTACTAGAAACTCTATTTGTTGTGAAACCGAGGGCTACTAGAAGAAGAAACGATGGGTCCGACGAACAAAAGACATGCATGTTCCTAACATTTTATAGGCCATGGGCGAGATGTAAAAACGGGTCCTCGATATGTATGAAAAATCTTCAATATATTGTCTTTTATTATCATAAATAACATTGAATTCAAGAATTAACAATAATTCATATAAACCCGTTTTTTTTAATATTCCTAGACATAAAATAATCAATAATTACTTTTAAATTAATATTATCTACCATATCATTTTCACATAGCATCTTCAATTTGTTCCACCGTAAGAAAACATAATATGATATACCTTTAATACATAGATTGATTAGATATAGTGATGTGTCCCGCTCCGTTGGGGAACCCTGTTCACCCACTCCGTTCAAGGGCCAAGGGATTTCCTGTAAAAACGGTACCGAGTCTGAGGCTAGGGATCCCCAAAATGTTGAAAACCGGCCTGGGGTCAGGTAATGTATTTCCCTACCCATCCCGTCCCCGTATGGTGTGTGTGTGTATATATCTATATATATATATAGAGAGAGAGAGAGAGAGAGATGACATTTTAAAAGCAACTCATTACATATGTACAACCAATGCAACCCAATTAATTGAGATATTATGAAAATGATGAGAGTTTATTTATTACGATTTGAATATTTATGGAAGACGACTATGACTTATTAATTATGAATCAATACTTTATATTATGAAACAATCAAAACTTTCATAAAATTACATATTCATCAATTAAATAGATGGTTGAGATTAAGTTATACAAATGTAAAAAGGTTGCATAATAACTCACATCTCTCTCTCTATATATATATAGGGCTTAATCAAATGAAAACTGTTTTGTTTATGGTAACCGTAAGATCAAATCACAACCACAAATCAAAGATTAAATTAAAAAATTAATAATTTTGGTAATTTTAACTTAGGGGGTGTTTGGATAGAGATATTAGACAATAATTAATGGGAATGAAAATAAAAGAAACTGTTTGGTTTTATATAATATAATGAACTAATTCTCCCATAAGCCCAAATTTTTATTCCAGGTTAAACTGGGGGGGGGGGAGGAATGAAAAATCATTCCCATTTTCATTCCCAGTTATTTTCATTTTTATTTTCATTTTCATTCCTCTGACAGAACCAAACACCCCCTTAAGATATTAATTAAGGGCATTTTAGAGATTTTATAAATATCATCTGTCATCTCTCATCTTTCCTCTCTCCGGCGAATCTTATTCAGCGAACCTTATTCCGATGAACTTTATGTGAACACAAAATACACAATGTGATACCTGCAAACAATATTCACTGTGATACCCATATATAAATACAAGATGTACAAAACAATGTGTTACCCTTTGTAAAGCAATGAGAATAAAAAAAAATGCACACTATGATACATTTCATAAAACAAAAAAAATACATTGTAATACATGTGAAACATTGTGAATATTATCACTATGATACACTTTGATTCACAAACGTCTTTAAAATACGATGTATATTATGTAATTGATATACTAGGTAACTATTTCTAATTAAATATTTCCTTCTAAAAAATTTAATTAAATATTTTGATTAGTTGTCAAAAATAAAATTAATATATTACTCTTTTAGTTTATTTAAAGAATATCCTTAAATATCTCAAACGAGTGGTTCACATTGAATCTCACGGTTACCACAAACTAATTAGTTATCCCTTCAACGGCCCCTATATATATATATATAACACCCCATACTCCACGTCTGCATTTAACATATATTTCATTTAAAAGAAATATAGATTACATCACATAGGTCCACTAGTACAAGAATTCTCTATGTACAGAATTTACATATAAAAAATTCCAAAAAAATATCCCTATACTATCACATGTATGAGAACATGTATCTTCAAAATATACAGGCAACAGGCTAATCTTCAAAAAAACAGATAACACATAAGGAAAATAATCATATTTTCCTTTTCCTTTTAATATCCCGTGACCCCGCTGTTCCTGCAATACACTTTTTTTAAAATACAAAATGAGGGTTAGACCGGAATGTCTAGTGAATAAATATATTATTTGCAATTATAGATGAAAGATCACCAAAATCTGATAAAAACATCTTTTGCGTATAGATAAACATATTTTAGCAAAAGCATGTAAAATTGTTTGTTACCCAAATTATAATACCAGTAGATTTCTACCATACATAGCACAAATGCATCTTCTTGAAATTCTATATCTCTTTCCAGAACAACCACAAAATCCCTCTGGCTCAACGGCCATAGCTTCTCTGCCCTTGAGTACCAAACCCAATTAACAAATCAAAACTTAACCATTGACCCTCTGAAGGAATAGAGTCTCTGGTCCGAAAGGACCTACCTTAATTTTAAAAGAAAAGATAATAAAAGTATAACCAGAACTCCTCTGGTTCTTTGTTTCTTTTATAAAGATATTTAAAGAGAATTAATTACAAAAGATTTAAATTTTAAAAGACTGAGCTCTGACATAGAGCTCATACACAAAATGCAAATTACCATTTTCACAATGCAGAGCCTCTATATAATACATACAGAGCCTCTGGGTCATAAAATCCCGAAAACACCTGGAAAGCTTTTCCACATGACAAGAAGTCCTATAGTCCTGTTCAAAGACCAACCGGAGTTCATCTGTATCACTCTTAAACTTACTCAAATATGATGAAAACCATTTGAAAATCACAGGCAATTAATGCCTCTGGTTATAAATCGTTTTCCCCTTCTCAATAATATCAATGTTATTATTTCAATAAGAACAATACCTATGAATCATCAAGTCACAACGAAATGTTGATTTAGAATTATTGTATCTGATAGTGATAATAACAAGAGTTATAATATTAACCACATCCGTAATTGTCACCATTATATTCACATGTACATCTCTCCTTGATATGTCATCCTTGTTTCTTCTCCAAAATAGGGTTTCTTACTAGAACAGACTTACATAACCACGCCTGGAAGTACCCAAGACCCAGTTCCATGCCAGAACAAACTTATGTCACCATGTATGGGGGAACTATTTCTTAAAACTAAGTTTCATACCATAACAGACTTATGTCACTACGTCTGGATGAAACATTTTCAAAAGTAGAGTTTTAAACCAGAACAAACTTATGTCACCACGTCTAGAAGAAACATTTCCCAAAACAGAGTTTCAAACCAGAACAGACTTATGTCACTACATCTAGAAGAAAATTTTATATATTTTCCCCATTTACAAAAGACATGATATACCCTTAATAGTAGTATGATTTCACCATTGTTAATCTTGATTGTTCATATATTGTTTTACTGGAATCCACAAGTGTGATAGTAACAAAATCGTTGACGAAATTAGTCACAAAAGAAAATTTCATGATTTCTTTCTCTCGAAACTACGTCGTATTGGAATGTGGTCACGGTCCTGTAACAAAGTGGCCATAACTGCTAACATACGGTTCACCAATCTTACTAACTAGATCTAAAAAATATGAGTTTTGTCAGTATAGAGAGATGTGAATATCTCTATAATACACCAACTTGATCAATATCCAAACCTCAGTGAAAATCATGCAACAACCAATATTTCTATGTAATTATTGAAGATTTTCTCAAACCTCCTTGAATCCCTTAAACCGTATCCTGAATCTGCCCATTTTAGGTTAAAGATCTAATATTAACACATACAAGTGATCGATTTGTCCACATTGAGTTAAAACTTCAACCTAAATAACCAAACTGAAAAGCTAGCAAAAAGCGGTAACACCTAAATTTTACATTTTACCTCTTAGGTTTGGCTTATGCCAAGAGAATACATAGTAGAAAACAAAAAAAAAAAATATACTTAAAAGATAAAGTTCGTCATTGTGGCCACAAATGTCACTACTGTGGTACATAAATATAAATATCTAAGAAAATTAAATACCAGATAAGCCTTAAACTTCTACATTGCTAGAGGTCAAGGTATATCTCAAGATGATTTCCAAGGTTTTAATATACAGGTGAAGAAGGAGAGATTTAGAGACAAGAGAAATGAGAAAGAGACTTGACGAAGTTGTCTTCTTGCTCTTTTTTTTTTCTTGATCTTTCTTGTCTATTTCTCCACCTCTACCATGAAAATTCCAGAGACCCTTATCTGTGCATGCTCCTCATTTCACTGAATTGGACATAAAATCGCTGCAAAATCTTTAAGGCTGTTGTTTGCCAAAATACTGAAATGTGGCCACAGCCCACAGTTATATCCCAAATGACGCATATAATCATTAAAAATACAAATTTTTATCCTCAATAATTTCAAATAAAAATAAATAAATAAAAAAGGGAAAATATGAACGAGAGTTATCAATTATTTACATGTCAAATACACAAGATGTTGGTAAAAACATACCCGTTTAGAAATGAGCATTCATATATGTCATGAAATGCAATTTGAAAAATGTACGGATTTGACATGTGATTTAAAATACAATGATATTTTAATCACTTCAACTTAGAGGTTGTTTACCAAAATTCATGAGTAAGAGTCCGTTTACTAAACGCTTACCCGGTAAGTGTTTACCGGACAATTTTCCTCACCGTATTAACATGACAATGACCAAAAATCTTACCTGGTGAGAACGACGATAAGGATGGAGAGTCTTACCCGATAAGTGAGTGTGACGACTCTTACCTGGGTAAGCGCTTACCGGGTAAATTGTTGCATGAGATACCATTTTGATGTACTAAACTTATTCGATAAAAATAAATTCTAATGTCGATTCCAACTGATAAACACTTACCGAGTAAGCAATTGGGTGAACGGCACCTAAGTGTTGACCATGGTAAAATGTCTGATTTGGATAAGAGATTTGACTCGGGTAAATGTTGACTGATAATTATTGTTTATCAAATATTTTGTATTAGTTGCTGAATGAATAAAAAAAAGACTACTTTACCCTTATATTTATTTGTTACCAAGTAATGCATATCCTATCGTCTCCCCTAATGTTACTAATGGAAAATGGATCAAATGGGCTTCTTTTTATTTTAATAAAGTAATAAATATTTCAAACTTATGATCCATTTACTCAAAAGCTTATCCGGTAATTACTTATTGGTAAGAATCAATACTCTAATTTACTTAACCGAGTAAGGGATTGTTTACCAATTTTTTTGGTTAAGTGCTAATTCGGGTAAGAGGTCTGACTGGATTAAGTGCAAATTGTATTTTCTTGTTTACCAAACATTTTGTGTTAAGTGCTGATCGAGTAAAAAAGACCATTATATCCTTTTTTTTTGAATAAGTATTAATTGAAAATTATTGTATTATTTAAACCCAATTATATTTGAATAAAATTAAAAAAATCTGGCCCATATCAGTCGAGATACATTTAAGCCCAATTATATTAATCAATATGTATTTCTTTTCCACTCAAAACCCTAAGAAACCCTATTTCTCTCAACCTGAAACTTCCCTTATTTTCTCTCCCACCTCCAGACCGGCCGCCGTCGCCGCCCTCCCGTCGCCGCCCTCCCGTCGCCTCCCTCCCGTCACCCTTCAACACCTTGAACCGGACACCAATACTTCCCCACCTTGAATCAGACATGACCCACCTGTTTGTATAAAGAAAGATGCATCTATTTAGGGTTTTAGATGAAGAGGGTAGATTAGGAATACATACCTCTTACCACGGTAAGATTCATTTTTTTTGCCGACTCCAGTAAGAGGACGATCAGAGGTCGAAAATCTGATTGTTGATTTTGCTGTTAGGTAAACACTTTTACCTCTTACCCGGGTAAGCATCTCTTAACGGGTAAGAGGTGGTAAGAGATTAGTAAACAGCCCCTAAGATTGTAGTCCATCAAAACGGTATTGTATGCGATGATTTACCCAGTAAAAACTTATCGAGTAAGAGTCATCAGTCTCACTTACCGGGTAAAACTCTTATCCTTCTCATCGCTCTTATAGGGTAAAATTCTTGACCCTTGCAATATTCATCCTGTAAGATAAATGACTTCGTAAGCACTTACCGGGTAAACATTTAGTAAACAACCCCTTAAATTCCAATGATACCTTCAAAACAATTACAAATATATTATTAAAACACTAAACTAAAAAAATGTGTATTAAGAGGTCGCCTACCCTCTACGACCAGTGTCATTTAGATCGGGTAACTTTTCTTACCTGATGTACATGACAAGAGTTGAAAATCTAAAGCGATTATAGAGACAGAGTCTTTCATGATAAGTGATGGTGAAGACTATTATCCAGGTAAATTATTATATATAATACTATTTTAATATACTACAATTTTATCTTATAAAATAAATTATGGCATTGATTCCTATCGATAAGCATTTATATTTGGTTTTTTAAACTATAAAATGTTTGGAAGGGGACGAGGGAGTCCTGGTCTTGTCATCGCGTTGATAATCAACGCGGACCCTAAATTTCCACCTGCGACCCTCTCTTCCTGCTTCGACTGCAATTCTGCAAGACCAAGATTGAAGCACCAAGAGACCATGGCAATCGGAAAGGAAAAGTTGGAGGTGGTGGAGATAATCAAACCTCGAACCGACAACAGAGATTACAGAAGAGTCATCCTTCCCAACTCTCTTCAAGTTCTCCTCATCAGTGATCCTGACACCGATAAGGTATATCTTTGATTCAATCATACTTATTTATCAGTTTTAGGGATTTTTATTATTGCTGATAACCAATTTATTTGTTTTGATTGAATAACTATTGAGATGAATAATCCATTTTTGTTTTTTGCTTTGGTCAGTGTTCAGCCTCAATGAATGTTGGTGTTGGTTCATTTAGTGATCCTGAAGGTCTCGAAGGCCTCGCCCATTTCCTTGGTACGCATATTTTTCTTCCAGTTCTATTTGACTGTTAATTCTCTTCCCTTATAATTGTATACTCGTTTTATATCGAAATCAAAATCTGTTGAGCATCATAACAGAAGCAACGTTCTAGGATTATGTTATTTCCTTGATCAATATTAATCGTAAGTTCTTCATGATAATTTTGCACATCTGAGTGGCCGAACACATTCCTGATGAGCGACAGTGTAGCTTTAGGTCAAATGGACTAGTGTCAATTTTGGAGCAAAAAGTTGGAACAGATTAATTAATTGGTAACAATAGGTTGACCACTTCAAGTTGCAAACATCTATTGCATCAAGCACTAAATATTTGTAGTTTATTGTTAGTGATCATTTTACATGCATTCATATTCTTTGTGATGCAGAGTCGTTAAATATAATATGTAACTGTTTGTTTACTCGAAGCACCTATATATAGGGAGAAAATGGGTTGTTCTAACTCTCTAGTTCAACACTTTAATTGGTTTGAGTCCTACGTATGGTTTTTTGATTTATGATACAGTTATAACACCTCGCTGATTTCAAAAGCTAGGGATGTCTATACAATTTCAGTTGTAGCACAATTGTTGGTACTCTCTTGAAGCTGAAATCTTAGTCCATCTTAACAGCAATCTCTGAGAATTCAACATGTCCATTTAACCACATGGTTTCAAGTATAATATGTTTTGATATTTGTTAGCTATAATATCCATAGAAGTATCTATATACCCAAATTTAGAGTTTTGAGAACAATTCAAGGCTCACTAGTCATGTGTTCATCTAAAGATACATTTAAGCTCATTATATTTCTTTTTATTATTATAATTGCAGAACACATGCTATTCTATGCAAGTGAGAAGTATCCTTTGGAGGATAGTTATTCTACTTACATATCCGAGGTACTTGATATTGTATATTAGTTTTCTTTCTTTTTGGTACTCAAGTTATTTCATAGAAGATAAGTTATTGGGTCCTTGTTTCTTTCTCCCTTTTGCTTTTGGTTGGAGTTGATTTCAAAGAGCTATTATTGAATCCTATGTAGCTTTGGGGAGTTGCAAGCCTTTCTCACTACCAAAAAGCCAAACCAAACGTACTCGGAACATCCCACTCGGAAGTAGGGTCTAGGGAGGGTAAGATGTAGGCAAAGCATACCTCCACCGTAAGGGGTAGAGATGTTACTTCCATGAACACTCTTGATTTGCAAAACTTTTAGTGACGCTTGAGAGATTTAAAAAAGGTTTTGGAAAGCTTGAGACATTAGAAAAAGTACAAAAAAGTGTGAAAGCAACAACTTTAGAAAGTTTAAGAAGCTTTTGAAGAGATGCCCAGATCCGCCAATAATAGTAGCCTACTAGAGGGATATCTAAAGGGAATGTTAGAACATCCTACCAACCCTAATCCATTGCCTCCAAGAAATCCTATCAAAGGTCATGCCCTTGGAAAGGTCTAACACGTTCCATCCTCCTCACCAATGCCGTCATTTGTCTCCAGAAAACGTGCCCCACCACAATCTATCCCCTCAGCTTTTCCGCGATAGACTAACTCCTAGTTCTGTCCTGTAACCCTTATTTGGTAACCTGTCCAACATGGTCTGATCACGTGTCTACCACATCATATTCATTTATGCAACTTCCATCTTCTTCTCTTGCAACTCCTTTAGCATCTATCTGCATCGTTTGGTTTTGAGGGGAAGGCATCAAAATTATCCAAGTCTTTCTATTCAGAGGTTCTCAAAAGGAAATATCTGCTAAGGTTAAAGTCTATTTTTGTTAGTTATCTACTTGTGATTTATCATGGTATCAGAGTCACAAGGTCCTTGATAAAGCCATTAACGACTCAAGTTTGCAAATCCTGGCTGCTACTGTACCATCTCGTGTAAACCCTAGCTACCACCCTTGTACAAAACCCTAGCCTTATCGCTGTTACCTCGTAGTTAGCTATATGTTTTAACTTCAAAAGGAAAAAAATGAAACTTTTTTGAACTGTTTTACCAATTTACCCTTTGACTAACATTCTTTAACTTGCACCAAGGAACAATTTTCTTGAAATTAGGGATTTTCTGTGTTGAAAGAAGTCAAGTGAAGAATCTGCAGATTGAGCAGTAATCGAGGATAATTTATGTAATCCACTCTAGATAATAAATAATGTATCCAAACTGATTGTTATTGGTGCATGGGGGTGTTCAAAAAGACCGTGCGACCGAGAAACTGATCTGAAATTGTTTGATCCATAACCGAAAACCTAAAAAACTGGATATTCACAGGTTGCTTTCGTTTCTGAATTACAAGTACATGCGGGTACCCCACCGGCCGACCGCAACCGGATATAATATATAATATTTTATATTAAATATTTATATTATTATTTATATTTTTTAACCTAAAGCTAAAAGAGTAAAAGTCTTTTACCTTTTGGTGGTATGAAGTTGTGAAGGTGTCGACATCAACCGAAGAGTGGATGTTTAAACAACTAAACTTATTTTAATTTGTAGCACTTGAATTATTTTTATTTAGTTGTTGTGTAATTGGTTTAAATGTTCTAGTTTAGTATTATTTTATTTTGCAATTTATATTTTTTTTATAAATTCTGGTAACCGTGAACCAAACCGCTGGTAACCACCTTATTTCGGTTCGGTTCAACTCGGTTTCGGTTTGGGTACCCAGGTATCTGCCTCATGCAGTTCGGTTTACATTTTCCCTATTAACTGAACCAAAACGAACCATGAACATACCTATTGGTGCAAGACTCTCCAATGCTACAATTTTGTCATGATAAAAATGGCTTCACTACGGGTATATTTACAAATATATATGATACTCTTGAAGATACAGTCTTCATGAAGGTGATTTAATGGATAGTGTTTGAGAGGAACATTTGAAGAAGTTAATGAGTAATGGGTTTGACAGAAGTAGAAAGATTAATGCTTGTTCAAGTGGATGCATCACAAAGCTGCATATAATATTATGTTCTTGTCTAGCTTGTTATCAGATCCCACATTTACATTTACTCAAATATATCTTACAAACTTATAGCATGGAGGTCGTACGAACGCCTATACATCTTCTGAGCACACCAACTATTACTTTGATGTTAATGCTGATTGTTTTGAAGAGGCTCTGGATAGGTACATCTCATTCTTTTTTGACAATTTGTTACTACTTTGTTGCAGTTCCCATTTTGTTCTTGTGGAATTGTAGCAATAATGCCTTTTCTTGTATAGATTTGCACAGTTCTTTATCAAACCACTGATGTCATCTGATGCGACTACGAGGGAAATAAAAGCTGTCGACTCTGGTTTGCATCGATTTAATGAGTTGGGTGTTCGATTACTGCATACTTTCTTTGATGATGTTTCAGTCACACTCTCCTACTCTTTTTCATACAGAGAATCAGAAGAATTTACTCTCTGATGCATGGAGAATAAACCAGGTAATGTTGATTCCACATATCAATGGCTCAATGTTATGGCATAAGTTATTAGATGGAAGTATCAGTATGTGAGTTCTCTCAAGATTGCTCTCTGTATATGTGTTTGTGAAGTAACTTACTGGTTGTCATATACATCACACCATTCATAATATTGTACCAGATATTTAGCTTATGTTCTTCCATTTTATATCATTTATCTAAATTCAATATTTGTATGTTTATCCTTCATTTCCGCTATCATTTTGATGGCATTTGTGTTATTATATCCTGGTTCATTTGTCTTTATTTGTACTTGTTTCTTTTAATAGAAAGCTTGAATTTTTCCTACATCTTACTGTTCAATACATTCCACAGCGAAAGATTGCTTCCTATTCCAATAGTCTTATAATGTGAAGAGCATTCCGAAGTTCTAACTCCCATCTTTGCTTAACCATACTTTGCAGCTGCAAAAACATCTTAGTGCAGAAGGTCATCCATACCACAAATTCAGTACAGGTTAGCCTTTTAGGTTCATTCTTTACTACATTTTGACATATTGTAATAAAAAATAATTTGAAAGTACGCTACTGTAATAAGGAAAAATGAAAGTACAATGCTCTAATAAGTAAATTTATAAAAGTAGGTTGCTATTTCGCACAAAATTTCCATTTTGAATATTATAAGAGGATGAGATGGTTGTGAATATGAGTGATATGAACTTAAATGTCAATTTTGCATGCCATTCATCATGAATATGCTATTTTCATCATGAATATTAATATGCTATTCAACATGAATATGATATATAGTATACATAATTATGCTATTCATCATGGATATCTTATTTCGATTATGTTATTCATTATGAATATGCAATTTTAAATATATTATTCATCATAAATATGAATACGCTATGTATCATGACTATGATGTTTCATCATTATCTCAGAGCAGAGAGTGCTCCTCGGGTGAGGACATGATTATGTTATTCGTATACTGATTATGCTATTCATAAGCATGTTATTCTGATTATGCTATTCATATGCATGTTATTCTGATTATGCTATTCAATCATGAATATGATATTCAGAATATGTTTTTCTAAATATGTTGTTCTTCACGAATATGATGATATTTATCACGAATGAACATCAGTTCATGTATAAACCAGTTACAAAACTGGAAAAAGATATCGATATCGTTCTCAAAATGAAGAAAGAAAATGCTCATTTTTATATAATATGTTTGATCAACATATTAATTATGTTTATGATAATTTTGATTTGTTAACCATTTATTGTTCATAGATTCTTACTCTAAAATATGGTGATCGTTGGCTTCCTACAACATCATAAATTGACACCATCATCTATTGGACTTTCAGTTTGGGTCCAGTACTATATGTTGTCCGATTTAAAATTTCATCACAGCGTTGTCATCGTCCTTGTTCCCCAAGTCAAAATACACAGCTCATTTAGCCTCAAGCCCTATTGATAAAGTACAGATCGTAACATACATCGATATTTCGTCAATCGACGTGTTAATCCATGGAACTTCTAGCCCCAATATCGGGCTGTTACACCCTCCTCACCTCCTCGACCATTATACTCTCCACCCTCCTCACTGATGCCGATATCTTTCTCCTACAACATGGCCTTCACTGATTTATAGAAATAAGCATTATCTTCATATTCTACAGAATAAATGAGCTCTATTAGGTTTTGAGAGGAGCTCTAGCTTTTGACCAATTCAGAACATAGTCGAACCTTCTGACTCAACCTTCCAACCTTCCTGGACGGTGCGAATGAAGTCTTGCTTGAAGGTGGTGAAAATTTGAAGAAATTTGGGTTGGCTCGAATTCCTGTAGGGAACACTAACATCGCTGGACAATCATCAGAAATACCAAAAGATTTGAGATCTGCAAAGGCCAATGGACAGGAGAGCATAATCGCTTGGCTTATCATTATTATATCAAGTCTTAAATATCACATTTGCCCATAATATGTCTTATACAAGAAACCAACATATTAAAATATGATACAACTTGCAATGAATCTCTAAAGCACATTAAATCTTCAATGTTAACTTATTAAGAACTTCACAATCTTCTTGAATTTATCTTTAACTCATCTGTTAACACTATGATATAATGAGTCCCTATACCCTCAGTACAAGTACAACACTAGAAAATATGGTATGGCTCAGCATTCAAATAAAGTAAGCATGTGGTTAAGCGGTTATAAAAACTCAGGGAAAACATGCTGGAAACGATGATTATTCGACGTAGGCATCACATTCTACATACTACACAATGTTGAGTCATACTTGTCCCACATTTGACATTTAATGAACTTCAAGAAGGCTAGCATACTCCTGCATTAGGAACAGGTTCATCCCATTACATTGCAAGGAATGACCATCAAGGGGAAACTACAGGCCTGAAACAGTTTGCCTGGATAATACACCACACGAAGCGCATAGACAATAACCACAAGAAACCTATGAGCAGGGCTACAAAGCTATATCCCAAGTATCCTCAAATGTGGCATGCTATCTCATGCCACCTCAAATGTGCATGCTTGTGGACCTGCTTAGGCAACTAACACTGCTGAGGAATTTGGAACCATTATGGCTGGGGTCACAGCTCACATAATGGATATTTGCATATAGTGATGCAATTTTTTAATCTTTATGAACACGTGATTGAATGAAGTAAAAATATCCACTTTTAATCTGTTACCAAGAATTTTGAAGCAGGTAGTGGTGATGAACTCTTCTTTTTTACAAGTTTCTCTTATACTTTCATAAGAGTGATTGAAACACGGGTGAATTTTAGGGAAGACAGGTGGAGCTTATATTATGTCATCATACAAAGTTCTTCTCCTATTTGGAAAGAAACTTTATACCTTTTTCCTTGAGTTTTAAGTATTATGTTGGAACATCTATCACAAATTTAGGTTTCTGAAACTGCTGACTACCAGTCATTTGTATTTCATCCCATGTATAGGGAACTGGGATACACTTGAGGTAAGGCCAAAGGCAAGAGGGGTAGATACAAGGGATGAACTCCTCATATTCTACAAAGAAAATTACTCGGCCAACCTCATGAATCTAGTTGTTTATGCTAAAGGTATGCAAGTGTCAGGTTTTAACAGCCTTAATAAAGTGATTCGTCAGCTTAATCTGTTAATGTATTGTGTTTAATATTTATATCTTCAGAAAGCCTGGATAAAATTGAAAGCAGGGTACTGAGTAAATTCAAAGAAATAAGGAACATTGACCGCATTCATCCCAGTTTCCCTGGTCAGCCATGCACCTCTGAACATCTTCAGGTATTTACAGAAGTGCTATATTTGTTATTCCTAGTTTTGTTAATCTTGTTGTATGACAGCCCTCCTTCCTCCCCTTATCTAAGTGTATTAATGACAATTAAAATATGATTACATGTGAGTATAGTGTTGTGATTCATTCTAAACATTTGTGCTTGTCGTGTCGTCATAAGAAACAACCCTTTAAGACTTGCATGACCCGTACCAAATTGAAATTGGCCATGGAAGCACATGCAAAAAATATTTGTCTATGAATTTTACCTGCTTTGTAGGTTGACTATTAGACTCTGTAATTTATATACTGTTTTTTTTTCTCTGGAGAGGGTTATGATGCCACTCTTATACTTTTGATGCTGATCAAGGCTAAAAGAATTTCTATCAACTTATTAACACATTATTTTCAATTTTTGTTCCCAAATCTTAGAGGTTTGGGTGCTTCAAGGGACATTTTCGAAAATATTAAGATTTAAGGAATAATGGGTGAGTTTCTCATGATGGCCCTGGCAATGAAGATTTTGTGCAATTGTTCTACTGTTACCATATATTGCAGCATGAGGAATTGGTCTGGGGTTGAGGGGCAAGGCTGGGGTCGTAGTAATTATTTCTGATTTGGGATGGACAGATGGAGTTGAGTCCTTGAAACTTCTTTCTATATCATTTATCTCATGAAAATGTTTAAGGAATTATATATGATATTGGGATCAATGTTTCCTTCCTGTCTTTTTGCATTTGTTTCTCAGATAATTGTGAAAACTGTCCCTATAAAACGTGGTCACAAGCTGAGAATTACATGGCCAATTACTCCTGGTATTCATCATTACATGGAAGGACCGAGCAGGTATCTTGGTCACTTGATTGGTCATGAAGGAGAAGGATCGCTTTTCTATATCTTGAAGAAGTTGGGTGGGTTTTCGGCATTTTTAAAAGCTTTCGTGACTTCTTTTCATTTCTTTTGTGTGTATATGCTTTTGTTACGTTTCAAGGTACTAGTATGTGTTGTACAGTTATCAACTTCTTATTGTAGCTTGAATTTCACTCCTTTGTGGATAATTGAAACTTATACATGTCTTTGCTTTGTCATTGTGTGTCGCCAGAGATTCGATCGTGGTTTACAATTATAGCTTTCATACCTGTTTATTTTTTCAACTCCAGAAAAAAGAATCCAGTCAAAATCTTTTTTCTTACATAAAACCATTCATATATCGTATATGCGGGTGTCTAGATAACAATCATGAATGATTCGTTATGAAACGTTGTAAATAAAAATTTGATTCCTAAATAATCTAATAGCCTTTACTGCACAATTATATGCCTGTAAAGTGTGATCAAATGAAGCAAATTGTTATATCAAACATTGAAATTTATAATAATTAAAGTAATTACTCCCTCCGTGCTAAAAAATTTAGCACTTCCTATTTTTGGTCGTCCCAAAAAATGGAACATTTTCTATGATTCCACTTCAAACTTTACCAATCTGCTTATTATCAACCAGTACAAGATGTTGGTGAGATTGATTTTTGTCCACAAACTTTTTCAAGGATTGTGTTATTAAGGGGCATTTTAGGTTTTTTGTTATTAGTCAAAAACTCTCATTATAATGTGCATCAGGTCAAACTTTGCCTTTTCTTGTGGGATGGAGGGAGTATTATTTATTTTCACCGGTGGTCTTGCTCACCATTTGGTACAACCATTGAATAGTCTGTACATGTGTTCAAAGTGCTGGGCAAACATCAAATAGTATGTAAAAAGATTTCTGATGAGAATGTCAAATAGGGTTGCTGAGTGATAGAAATGCCAGGGGCATGATTCCAAAACTTTGGTTCAGCAATTAGCACAATGAATATAGTTCTGCTGAAGAGGATGTATGGTTGGGATGGACCTAGCTGTGCTCAAGGGCTATCCTCTTGCCTTAGGAATCCCTCTTAAAAATTTGAAATGTGGAAAAACTTCAGGCTTTCAAGTCTTCTGTGAAGATGCATCATTTGGTTTAGCCACAATGACATTGACGACAAGGTTTCTCTCTATTTCTAGTAAAGCCAAAACTTCTCTATTTGGATTCAATTTGTAATGATAGTTTATTTCGATGTCACATGATCTCTCTTGGTGGCTCTTTGTTGAGAAAAAAATAGTGTTCGAATATCTTGGATGATTTCATGTTGGACGACTCTGCCATTTGAATTGAAGCCTTCTATTGCTGTGGTCCAATACTTATACTCATGCCTCATCCTGAATGCTTTTATTTCCAAAATTAAAATGACATGTTTTTGCTTAGTGTCATGATGTGGTAAAACATGTTCTATAACAACAAAATGTGGTTTTGTTCTCCATGACAATCCAATTTTCTTTTGACTGGTATGTTGAATTATGTTATTATTTGCATTTGGTTAATTTGCATGGCTTCCCTTTGTTAAAATAGCCCCTCTTCCAATTTGGTTCCTGAGTGAGTAGTTACACGAAACTGGTTGCAGGTTGGGCTACAAGTTTATCTGCTGGTGAATCAGATTGGACTGTTGAGTTCTCTTTCTTTAAAGTGGTTATTGACTTGAGTGATGCTGGTCATGGTTAGTGTTTCTAGTCCTTTGTGCATGTGTCTGTCCATGTTCATTCTTTCATTCATCTTAACCATAAAAAAGAGGATAACCATGTTCCTACTCCAATAGCTTGTCTGTTGAGATATTGGTTATAATTTCTTATGTGTTAATTAGATCCTGACGTCATTTGTAATATTTGTTTCATGAAACGCATGGTGGACCTATCTGGTGTTTCTTCCTGAAAACAATAGCAAATGTTGAACATATCATTGGGCTCCTTTTCAAATACATTTCGCTCTTGCAACAATCTGGTGTTTGCAAGTGGATCTTTGATGAGGTACACGTGAGGCTTTGTGTTTGTGTATTTGTGTGTATTTTACCCCTTTATGAGCTGCTTAAGGGTGAACGCCTGCAATAATTATTATTATTTGAGGTATTTAGATTTGCAAACTGCCATTTATCATTGCTTCCAATAATAATTTATCTGATGTAAACTGCAGCCTTCTGTCCCTGTCCCTTCCTCTCTCTCTCTCTCTTTCTCTCTCTCTCTCTCTATATATATATATGTGTGTGTGTGTGTGTATAAATTTCTGTGTCCATTTTATTATACTTGGTGGTTACACGAAAATCTTGATCCCTTTAGCTGTATGTCCACTGATAGACCAACCTACTTTATCTGGCTGTTATGACTCATCATTTGTGCTTATCCGCTTGCAAGGATTTTTTTTTGATTTTTCTTCAAAGGAAAAATGAGGTGAAACCACTTAGTCCCTGCGTATGCAAAAGAGAATCCCATTAAAATATCCTTAATATATGGTTCTGCTTTGGCATCCTGAAGAAAGATGGGAAGTAGAATCAAACTTCTGTCCTGGAAAGGATGGATAATCAACTGGAAGTTATGGGAGTCAAGCCTGGATATAGCTTTTTGACAAAATTGATCATTTCTTATCATCCAACATCAATTTGAGGGGGATATCAAAGAGAGAGATCATGAAGATTAGTTGAATAAGATTATGAAAGTTATTCATTACTATATCTAGTGTAATAATTGTATATATATTCTTAGTTGCTTATTTGGAATAGATTAGTTGTATATTCTTAGTTGTTATTAGGAAATATGTTAGCCGTATATTTACTTTCAAAAATACATTGAAACATAACTTATTCTGCAAGTGAAAGGATTCTCAAGAAGAGGATATGCAATCATAGGATTGTTAATACTTCCAGGCCCTCTTTTAACTCCATAATTTTCCCCGAGTATTTGACTGGCTGCAGAACAGCTGGGACATTTTAAAACATTGAGCCTTATCAATAAGAATATTACTTGAGGTGTCGAACGAGACATATTGCAACTTTTTAAGTCGCAAAAAATACATGGCTTAAAACATGGTACCTAGACATGGAATGAAATATACCAAGATCCATGCATACTTTTCTGTTTTGCTGTATTGCTTTTTAACAGATTTAGGACTTCTGCTGTGTTTCTTATTCATTCTTGACAGAGAAGCATATGATATAAATACACAAGGCCAAGGGAAAGAAAAGGAAACTATTCTATGAATCCCTGATTTTATGGGATTGCTTACGATCACTAATATGGGATTATAATCGGCTCCCATTACTTCTACATTAAATACATAATCATTTACATTTTTACATTTTCCCACACTCCCCCTCAAGCTGGTGACTGGAAATTTCCCATTCCTAGCTTGGATAAAATTCTCTCGAACATCGGTCTACTTAGGCCTTTGGTGAAAACATCTGCTAGTTGTTCATGAGTAGGCACGAATGGAGTACACATTAAGCCACTGTCTAGCTTCTCCTTGACAAAATGTCTGTCAACTTCAACATGCTTTGTTCGATCATGCTGAATTGGATTGTGAGCTATGTTTATTGTTGACTTATTGTCACAATAAAGCTTCATTGGTGCCTCCCACTTGATCCTTAGATCTTTTAGGATGATTTTTAGCCACAATAGTTAGCATATACCATGTGCCACTGCCCGAAATTCGGTTTCAGCACTAGATCGTGCTACCATGCTGAGCTTCTTGCTTCTCCATGTCACAAGATTTCCTCCGAGAAACGTGCAATACCCTGTTATCGATCTATTGTCAACTGATGACGTAACATAGCTTGCATCGGTGTATGCTTCAAGAGTTACACGGTTATTTCTTTCAAACAGGATTCCCTTTCTCGGTGCTCCTTTGAGATACTGTAAAATTCGGTGTGCGGCTCGTAATGGGTTTCCTTTGGATTATGCATGAACTGACTGACCATGCTTACATCATAAGCTATATCAGGTCTGGTATGAGACAAATATATAAGTTTCCCCACAAGCCGTTGATACATTTCTTTGTTCACAATTGCATCTTCTTCTGTATTTCCCGGTCTATGATTCGGGTATATAGGAGTACTACCAGGTTTGCATGCACCTTGACCTGTTTCCATGAGCAAATGTATAACATACTTCTGTTGGGATATAAAAATTCTCTTTCTTGAATGAGCAACTTCAATTCCAAGGAAATACTTGAGTCTTCCTAAGTCTTGATCTCAAATTCTTTGGCTAGACATAGGCTCACGACTTGTTGCGCTTCTTTATCATCTCCTGTTACAATGATATCATCCACATAAACCAGTAGCTTTGCTATTTTTCTTGTTTTTGAGTGCTTGATGAACAGAGTGTGATCTCCTTGATTTTGTTTATATCCCAAAATTAACATAGCCTTGGTAAATCTCCCAAACCATGCTCGAGGAGATTGTTTTAAGCCGTATAGTGCCTTTTTTAACTTACACACCGTATTGGGTTATGTTCCTTTTCCATAACCAGGTGGAACATCCATATAGATCCCCTCCTCAAGTTCTCCGTGCAAGCATGCATTTTTTACATCAAATTGATGCAAATCCCAATCAAGATTAGCAGCTAGGGATAGAATTACCCTAACTGTATTCATTTTTGCTACAGGTGCGAATGTCTCAAAGTAATCAATGCCAAAAGTCTGCATATATCCCTTACCAGTCTTGCTTTATACCTCTCAATTGACCCATCCGTGTTGTATTTTACTGTATAAACCCATTTGCATCCTACTGGCCTTTTTCCTTCCGGCAATTTAACCAACTCCCAAGTTTTATTCTCTTCAAGTACTTCCATTTCTGCATTCACGGCTTGCTTCCAATTTTCATTAGATAATGCCTCAAATAAATCTGTAGGAATGGAAATGGAGTTAGAGGTTGACCTGAAATGTTTTGTAGGTGGGAGAGAATGTTTGGAAAGAGGTGTAGCATGATAAGGATACAATGGTTTTTTTGTGCATTCTCTTGTTCTCTTTCTAACGACAATAGGCAGAGATCGGTCACTTGTTTGAGATTCAGTTACGCTTTGCAAGGGTGTAGAGTCGGAAATTGTTACCTCGTTTGAAGGACCAATATCAAATTCTCGGACTTGCTCAGGTCCAAGAATGTTCTTCTTTTGTCTTGAGTATACAAGGTTCTTCACGATCTGGTGGAATTGTTTCAGAGTTATGACTTATGAGTGACAGGAGTACTTGGGGAGTGTTCAAGCTTAGGGATAGGAGTGGAATGAGATTGGGATGGAATAGGCTCCCGAGCTGGTGAAACTATTTCGGGATCGTGGATAATAGGAGTATCTGGGGAGTGCTCAGGGATAGAAGTGGAAGCTAATATAGATAAGTCAAGTAAAAGATCTTCCAGGCTACCTTTATCTTCCTTTCGATCCTCCCCCTGAAAATAAGGTTGGGTGAAGTAGGGATTGTTTTCGCTAAAGGTTACATCCCTTGACACAAAGAACTTTCTAGATGGGGGGTGGTAACATTTGTTTCCTTTCTGGGTTGAGGAATATCCCAAAAAACACACTTTAGAGCCTGAGGATCAAGTCTGTTTCTATCTTGGCTATGGACGTGAACAAATGAAATACCTCCAAGAATACGGGGTACAAGATTGTTGGAAGTGGACACATTTGGGTAAAAGGAAGAAAGTACATCCATAGGACTTTTGAATCCTAGAACTCGGGTAGGGAGTTTATTTATAAGATAAGTTGTTGTGAACGATGCTTCTCCCCAAAAATGTTTTGGAATGTTATTTTGAAATAATAATGCTTTGGTTTGATCTTATAAATGCCCATTTTTCCTCTCCGCCACTCCGTTCTGTTGAGGTGTTTTAACACATGAAGATTCTTGAATTATTCCCTCTTTTGAAAATAGGACGTGAGAGTTTGATTGAATAAGTCTCGAGCATTATCGGATCTTATTTTTTGAACTTTTACTCCAAATTGATTTTTTATCATCAAAATGAAATTAGGGAGAATAGTGCTAGCATTAGACTTATGTTTTAATAAGAACACCCAAGTAACCTGTGTACAATCATCAATGAAGGTCACGAACCATCTTGAACCGACACATTGGAAATATTAGATGGACCCCAAATATCAGTGTGAATAAGATAAAAAGGAGAGTTGCTTCTTTTATCACTAATAGGAAAAGGGATACGCTTGTGTTTAGCAAGCTCACATACCTCACAATGAAGACTTTCAACATCGATTGTTTTAAACAAATAAGGAAAAATAACTTTAATAATCCTAAATGAGGGATGACCTAAACGACAATGATGAAGTATGATTTTTTCTTTATTGGAAAGAATAGATTCTGATACGAGAGTGAGATAATTTGTACTTTTTGGCATCTCAAGACAATATAGGTCATCCTTTTCCTTAGCATGTCTTATCGTTTTCTCCGAATCCTTTTCCTGTACCAAACAATATTCGTCATAAAATACCTCTTGACAAGGTAAATCTCATGCTAGTTTCTTTACGAAAATCAAATTAGTGGACAATTTTGGGATGTAAAGAACATTTTTTAAAAGAATGGATGAGCTGAGTTGGATATCTCCTATACCGGCTACAGTGGTTTGAGTTCCATTAGCAGTGACAATTTTCTTGTTACTTGGACAAGGTGAGTATGTGGAGAAGTGTTTGGAAGAGTGAGTCATATGGTCAGTTGCTCCCGAATCAATGATCCAGGAGTATTTTAGGGTTGTACGTGAGACATTAAATCCAATTGAAAAAGGATGCTCAACTGAATAGGTTAAAAAACAAGTACCTAGGAATGAGTATCACCACAAGAAGGTTTTTCCATTGTGCTGAAAAATGACCTGAGCTTTTCCACTTCCTCTTGATTAAGGTTTGCTGGCTCTTGTTTGACTTTTGGGGTTGGGTCGATTGCGACATGGGCTTGTCCTTTTTCTCTAGCCGTTGCACTTTTCTGGCCCCACTCTTGGCTTGGAGGTTTAGCATGTAACTTTCAACATTTCTCCTTGGTGTAACGTGCCTTTTTGCAATAAGTGCACCATAACCCATCTCGATTTTGAGTCCCGAGTTGATCACCTTTCCCAGATCCCAATTCGTAGTTGGTTCTGTTTTCCCTCCTTATCTTGACATTTTTGGCCACCATTGCCGAGCCATTCATTGGAGGGGTCTCAAGCATTAAGGTTCTCCTGCTCTCCTCATTCTTGAGAGAGAAGCATCCAATATAAATACACAAGATAAAGGGAAAGAAAAGGGAACTATTCTATGAATCCCTGATTTTATGGGATTGCCTACAATCACTAATATTATGGGATTATGATCGGTTCCCATTACTCCTACATTAAATACATAATCATTTACATTTCCACAATATTTATCCGAGATAATCTTTACATTAAATACATAATCTTTCTGCATACAGTTTAATAATAGATTAAGGTCCAAGTGTCTTTATAGCTTAGACTTAGCATGATATGTTAGCTTCCAGGCTGTTTGAATAATCGGTGGATGAAATGAGTCATGGCCATATTTCTATTTCCATGTTTAGTTGCATTAGCTTGAGTCAACCTTGCAAACGAAGTTGACGCTATCATTTGGTAGAGATGACTATAAGTATTTGATATAGAAATTTCGTTTTGGATGTATGCATGAATAACTCTGAGAACCATTAACTGAATGTAATGTAAAAGAACAAAATCATATCGAACATACAAGAATCCCCTACATGTAGTTGCATGGCGTGCAACTTTAGGCAAGGAGAGGATAACTTAAACCATGCAACTTGCACAGTTGTAGTATTACAAGCAGTAAGCCAATAAGAACCCCTAAATGAGATAGAAGGGCACTGATCACTTCAGTGCGTTGTTTTAGGCGAAATTCTTGGGAGAGATCTAGCCTCTCGAAAGTAAAGAACATCTTGTAATCATCTTATTTTATTTGAAATTATGCATTTGGATCATTGATGCATACCGGTGTTCCAAATGCGTAATATATAATAAAACGGGATGATTACAAGATGTTCTCAGCTCTCAAGAGGCCGAGATCTCTCTCTAGGCTCTTGCAAAACTACAAAATAATGAAATTGATCAATCCCTTTCCCCCCTTCGTCCCATTATTTATACTACTTATGCAAGTAATTGACTATCCAATCCAATCTACCAACTTTGACCCGTTGACCTCCAGCACTACCTAGGGTATAACGGGTTCCCTTTTTCACTCGTATACTTGACGATGCTTTCATTATGTTTGGTAACATGTAACAGTAAAAACCTTTCACTTGTATGATGGTACACCTGCAAAGTATAAAGTGTAAGTTATATTCAGCCACACCACTCTTGGGCATCATCTTGGGAATTCATCCCAAGAATCACATGTACACTACTCGCATATTCATGATCTTTGCCGTGCTTACAGGATATTATTAGCACATACCTTCAGAATTCTAGATGGCATGTACTCTAATGCTTCCTACATTGGTTTGTTCTAATTTTCTTCGGTTGTCATGTTATGCTGCATGTTTCTTCAAATTGTAGGTGACTGCTCTGTTAGTTCATATAGTTGTTTATTTGTCTAATTTTGTTTCGGTTATCATTTTTTATTGCATGAATTTTCAACTTACTAACAATTCAGTTTTGATATGATACATAAAGCTTTCAGCAATTTGCGAGATGGTTTTTCATTACCAGGACAAGATTCCTCCAATTGATTATGTGGTGAAAATTGCATCAAATATGCAGGTATTTTGCACCTTTTGTAGCATGTTGTTAATTTAGGATCCGTGAATTTTCATTATGATGGTTATTTCTTTGAAACTGTTTGTGGTTGATGGTTATTGATTTCCAATTACATATAATTACTATGCAGTATTTTGTCCCAAACTGATTGGTGTAGAATAAACATAAACCCAATCGTAAATTAAAGATGAGTGAGGTGTGCGAAGTTAAAATTAAACATGAACCAATGTTGTGCAATTTCAGTAGGGAGCGTATTTGCGAGGGGGCACACTTTGGGTTTTTTTTGTGGGGGGGGGGGGTTGCCCTAAAAGGACAACCTTGATTATCGAGGCTCCATAATTCAAATGGAGGGAGAAGGAGAGGATAACATAATTCATCGCATAAAGACAAGCTGGCAGAAGTGGAGGGCCACCACAAGGGTGTTGTGTGACAAAGTCTCGCTAAAACTGAATGGAGAATTCTACAAGGCAGCCATCATCCTAGCTATGTTGTATGGTCCGGAATGTTGGGCGACACGAAGGCTATTGAGAAGAAGTTGGAAGTTGTAGAAACGAGGATGCTTAGGTGGACTCATGGTTGAACCATCTTGAACACAAGGTTTTAAAGTAAGAAAAATCAAGCGGAGGCGTTTTCCCTTGATGAGGCGAGGCGTAAGCCCTGAAGCAATAAACAAATAAAATTCAAGATAATTCATATCATGCAAAACATTATCTAATATCAAACTATTAAAAGTCACTGTAAGTTCATAAAAATATTAAAAATGTGAATTCATTGATTTCACATTTCATAATTTCATGAAATACGATCAAATTCCATTGCTCCACTTTCATAGGAGTAATCTCGATCATCTTCGTCTCCCAAATCCACTTGAATACTTTTCTTCTTCCTTGATGACGAGCTTCAGCTTGCATCCTCAACTTTATTGTCACCTTTTAATTGGTGCATTGTCTATATCATCATCTTCGTACATCATTCGGGTTTGCAACCATGGCTTATCTTCAACAATCGAAGGATCATCTTCTTTTAGTGATTGTTTCGTCATGAATCTATGCTTCAACCTCTTAGGGTGCGTTTGGTTTGCGGGATTGGAATGGAATTGGGGGGATTTGGATTTGAAATCCATTCCATTCCAGTGTTTGGTTTGCTGGATTGTGAGAAATTGAAATCCATCGCTTCCTTTGAAATCCCATGAACAATGGATTTAAGAATCCTTCCCATATACCTGGGATTTTAGAATCCATTCCTTTTTGCCCTAACCTACCCATCGGCATCTTCTCCTCCATCGCATCGCTCACCTCCGTCGCTCTCTCCCGGTCGTCTCCATCGCCGTCGCTTCCCCCTCGATCGTCTCTGTCGCCGTCGCTCCCCCCCC
>NC_037536.1:8970480-8997139 GCF_001531365.2 Cynara cardunculus var. scolymus | reverse complement strand
AGGTCGTCTCCATCGCCGTGGCTTTCTCCCACCGTCGTCTCCGTCGCCGTCGTTGACCATCTCCTCCAGCCTCCATTTTCATCCTCCATTCGCATCCTCCAGGTAATTTCTACTTAACAATACGATTAATGCTCCKATTTGTACTTCGATTTCTGCATATTATACTTCAATTTCTGCATATTTTGTGACGATTTGTACTTCATATGCTGTTCTGATTAATGCTGTTCCGATTAAAGTTCCGATTTGTAGTTCATATGCTGTTAAAAAAAATCCAAATCCTGCAAACCAAACACAGGAATGGATTTTAAATCCAATCCAATCCAAATCCCATGGAATCCAAATCCTCCATGGGAATCCAAATCCCTCAAAAACATTCCCGCAAACCAAACGCACCCTTATTGTACATAATCTAAACCAAGCTATTCATTTTGTTCGTGCTTAGGTGATTTTTTCTTTTTGTGTGCACTTGATTGAATGTACTCCAATTACGTTCACATGTCGCTGCCGAACAAGTAAGGCCAAGAATCCTCAATGCAAATGCTTTTAGCTATGACGTCTTATGTCCAAAGTTATGCCACCGTATAACTATATATATCAATGACTAAAAAATAAGTAAAGTAGTGTATCATTTTCTTATATGATGAAAAACATAGATAAAAGTAAGAACATTTACGAGGTGGAGGTGATTGGTAACTTTCCAAAGCATTTCATAATGGCTTTCAAATTCTTTTATTTTTTTCTAACTTTTTGGCAGGCTTTTGAAACTCTCAGGTTAAAACTATTTCCCATATACTTTTTCGCAAGCCAATTATTTTCATGGAAACAACTGATCTACTCTTTGGGGTAGGATAGGTCTACATGCATCTCCCATGACCATACATTTGAGTGAGATAAACTGGGTTTGTATGGTCCGGTTTGGTTTGGTTATGAGGTGTGCAAGGCTATGGGATAAGGATGGCATCCACTCATGCTTTTGTATCTAGAGCCATTTCTTGACTATCTGTATATTTGCTTTCACATTCTCTATTTCTCTCATATATTTTGAAAACAAGAATGACTTTTCCTTAGTACATGAAAAGATCTATGGTGTAGATGGTCAAGCTATCTTGAGTGGCATTTCACTGCTGGCTTTGATCGGAGTTGCTCGACCTTCTCCTGAGATTGTAATAATTGATTATATCCTTCTTACAAGCCTTTTCTTAATCCATCTTTACCACATCTCTCTCGTCTCTACCCACACAACCTAACTTGCACTATGTCTTGATTCATTTGGTGCTTGGTTCAGTTCAAGGGAATGGAAATAGGGAATGAAGGAGAACGAAATCTCATTGCCTTCAATTATTTACTATGGTATGGAAGATTACCCACATTTAAGTAATCACTCATTGCATTATATTTAACCGAGCATTATTATTCATTCTTCTTCTCATTTCCATTCTACCTCCTAATATCCCCAACCAAGCACCCTGTTAGTCTACTTAGGGTCTGTTCGGTTCATTTTTCATCAAGACCTCCATGGATAAAGCTGTCTGTATTAATAAAGTTGTCTGTTTGATATAAGATAAATTGTTGTTAGGTGGTTGTGCTGAATAAACAGTCAAGTGCTGATGCAGACCCAAATTGGAAGTCTCGACCTAGGATTTCGAAAGTGTTTATGGAAACCCGCATTGAAATTCTTGAAACCAATGACCCAGATCGAAATCCTAGAACCAGATGCTACAGAGGTGGAGGGGATTTGAAAATCCACCAGAGTTGGGGAGGAGTCATGTTGAAAACCCACCAGATTGTGCAGAAGCAGATGGTTGAACGGCAGCAGGGAGAGGAGGAAAGTCAGGAGACTTACCGGAGGAGGAAGGAGAATGACCGGAGGCGGAAGGAGGAGAGCCATGAGACTAACCAGAGGAGGAAGAAGGAGAGCCTGAAGACTTTGGAGGCTGGGAGCGTGTTTTAGAGGCGGGCATATGGGTAAATTTTTTGGCCGAGTCTAAACAGCACATCTCTTCTAGCTGACAGAATAAGCCTCTAGCTGACCGGTGCTATATAGGTATACAACACATTAAGCCACAACAGAGATGCCCCTCAATAATGCTTTTCAACAGCTGTAGTTTTACATCCATACATGTCCTGCTCTCGTCTATTGCTACTACGTTATTAACAATAACCATATACCATGGTATAATATCTTGTTTCCTTGTTAAGCTTATCCAAAAAATCGTAGTATAGAGACAAGGGTTTAATGTGGGCTTTGGTGCAATCCTACTCCACTAAGTATCTTTAATCACATTGCCATACTTTGCATTTGCAGGGACTCTTCTTCTCAAGGGTCCACCAATCCTATTGACACCCTATTATAGGTCTATGTTAGATCGATGAACACATGCAAATTTCTTTTACATCTTTGTGTCTTAATGTGACTGTAATCGAGAATATAGATAAATTTCCCGGCATAAATCAAACTGATATACTGGCACACTTTTTAGCATCTTTCAGTGATGGTCGATAACACATTCCTATAGCTTCATGTTATGGCTGATGAGCTTGATGCCTCTATGATCAGTATTGATTGTGGATGAATATTCTATTCTTGAAAATCAGGACCAGTGTATCTGTACTCAAACATCAGTCATTCTATGTGTCCTAATGTGGTTAATACTAAGCCGTGCTTTTGCTAACTCTCTAAGTAATCTCCAAACATCAATAGGATTTCTATCAGGTCTAAATTGTTGTCTACTCTCGTCTTGTTTAGATGGCCTTTTATCTTAATTACACTGATCCCTCTGTAGAGGGACCTATTAGTTCGATTGAAAGAACCATCAAGTCCATCAATGATCCCCTTAATGATCCCCTTGTTGTAGGCCATTGAACAATGCATTCAAGCAATCCCCTTATCCGTATGCAACCTTTTTAACTAATGGTCTTTGATTCAAATCCTTGATGCATTTGATGTGATTCAAGCCCCCAATTATCTATTCTTTATAGCATCCGACCTGTTTGCTTTCTTCTTTCTATTTCACTGGTTTTAATTTCATTTACATTCATATATGCTATCCGGTTAGTTTCTCTCATCCGTTCTTGACTTCTCTTCTGGGATCAACGTTCTTTTTTTCTGTTAATAGCATTTTTTTGGTTGTTAGGTTAATATCTACCTCCTTTATCTTACCCAAGCACTTTCTTAAATGAATGCGAATTTATCCTTTCCACACCTCTATATAGTACTCCCCTTTTACTCATTCTATGCTCAAAACATAGCCAGATAGTCTTTCGACCAGTTGGTTCTTGAGTTTTTCTTCCCCTACTCTTCCCAAAACCATGCTTAAAGTGGATGTCTAACACCACTAAGTTATGTTGTTAGTTGTCACTACATTGATTAGGGATGGTTCTAAAAACCGGACAAGGCATATGCTTCGGTGGTCCAGAACTATTTCTGAGGTGACGCCTCTGCTGCTGGGATTAAGGAGCATGGCTCACATGGATGGGGTGCACTGTGAGGCGTATTTGATGGATTTTGCAATTTTTGAGCCAGGAATTTGGGTTTTTCTAGCAAAGATGAGTGGGAGTATGTGTGTTATTGGGCTTGCACCAGGTTTTTAGCAAAGAACTTTGAACATATAAGCAAAGAAATTGAACACAAATAGTCTCCAGAAGTCACAGAATTGCCTCTCTGACCTGGAAGTAAGGAAATGATTGGAGACGCCGATAAAAAAGAAGGAGAAGAAGAAAGGGTTAATACAGGAAAAATGAGCCTTCAAATGTGAAGAGATGGCTTAATGCTGCTACCTTGCTAAGATAGCCAATTACTAATTCAGATAAATATTTATTAAAACAAACACCAAATGACCAGAGCATTTAGCTCATTGAAAGAGAAACAAACACCACCTTTGCTGACCATGAAAGACAAATATGAACACATGCAAAGACAGATTTAATGAACTTAGTTCATGTTTTTAAGGCTTATAACCAGTTATTTTAAGACTTCCATAGTTTGATATGGTCATATGGAATTATGTTGTCTGTTATGATTTTTCTGATTTTTTATGATTTTTTTTTGTTTTTATTATTGAGGCTTACGCCTCATGGTACAAAGGAAAAGACACACTGCCTAACTTTTTCTGTCTTTCAAAATCTTGTGCTTAGGTATGATTTCAAAATCTAGTAGTTGACATGATGAGAAGTGTGTTCATATTGTTTGACCATGTGACCTCAATAATTTATTTTATATTCTCCTGTTTTTGTCTATACTTTAATATCATTTGATTCCCCTTATATCTACAATTTGTGGCAAGTTTCTGTGGCTCTATGTTTATACGAAATTATTGCGTTGCTATTTGAATAATTGTGTTGAACAACATGACAGTTATATCCTCCAAAAGATTGGCTGGTTGGGTCATCTTTACCTTCAATCTTTTCCCCAGGCGTTATCCAGTCTTTTCTAAATGAGCTCACACCAAATAATGTCAGGTAACCTATCAATGAATTGGCATTATATGATATACATGCAGCTGTAAGATGATGCATTTTTTCCCTTATGAATTTACTCTTTTTCACCTGTAACTTGGTATCTAATTTAAAATAATAATAAAACATATCCTAAAATTTCACTGCAAAATTTATAATCTCAAATGATTGAAAGATGGCCTTGATCACTTGTGACACATAAAGACTTCCAATCACCATGTATGGCAAATAAATGCATGTGGGGCGGATCCCTGGTGCCTCTTCAGAAGGTGATGTCAGGTCCGTTTCTGACATTTTATAGGCCCCGTGCGAGATTTGAAAAGGGGCCCTCGATAAGTACCGGAAAAAAAATTCAATCTATTGTTTTTATCATAAAAAATAACCTAATGATTCGTATAAAACCGTTTTTTCCATGTATTCCTAGACGCAAAATTATTTAGTAATTACTTCTAAACTAATATTATCTATCATATCATTTTTACATAGCATCGTAAATGCGTTCCACAACCAAACATATTCTATGTTATACCTTTAGTATATAGATTAACATCATTTAAGGTCACAATCTTGACTATTCAGAGTAGCACTTTATATAAATCAGTTGTGTTTCCAAGTCACATCATGTTAATGTTTTCATAACAAGTTTAAACTTTTTTAGGGTTAAAGCATACTTTTTAGAAACCGTCAATCTTAGAAACAGAAGTCCATTTTAGTTATAGTTTGAAATCTTATTCATATTTTAGAGATATGAGAGTACTTAAAATTTAAAATTCATGCACTCAATATTAGGTAATAAGTAGTCAATAATGTATGTAAAACAAGGAATGTTTTGAAATCCTTAATACAAATATAAGTTGAATTGTCACATATGGTTGATAATTTTTTTTCCCAAAAGGTAGGACTTTTCTTAGTTATTAACAAGAAATCTACTATATTCTAAAACAAAAATAGAATTCATGTGGAGGGAATAATCAAAAGAGTTGGTGGGAGATGACTGATGGAGAATATATCAAAGTTTTCTAGGCAAAGTAGTTTTAGACTTTTAGTAGTAGATATTTTTTAGAGAAAACATTAAGGAATACTATAAAATGAACAACCAATTATTTTTTCACATGTTTTCATCTCCAATATAATTAATTAAACATGCTTGGGCCCTTGATATAATGCTAAATTCTTTTTGGATCATATTAGAAACTAAAAAAACTTGTGTCCCTTTTATTTGTTAATATTTTTGAACTACTACTATATACCATATAGTATCTATGGAAAACAATTGGGCCCCTATTTCTTGTGGGGATCTGGGCGTACGCCCAACACGCCCACCCCTAGGAACGGCCCTGGGTGATGTTCAACCTCTAGTGAAACAGCAGTCAAATTCGTATTTGCTTAGAATTTAAACAATATACACTAGTATGTGACACTCTGATCGATTGTTGGGTATTCAATCTTAGATGTTCTTTTTATGCCTTACTCTTTCTATCTACATCTGTCTCTCCTATTCCAAATCACAACCGAAAGAACTTTGAAGACTCTTTATGACTTTGCTTTGTGATATTTGTGTAAGCAAATCTCTTAGACTATATCAAATTAAGATCAATGCAAGCATACATCTCAATTCATTGTCGTCTTATACAAGTAATAAAAATGGTAAGAACCAAGTATGGATTTTCATAAGGACATGAAACCTTGAATCTTTGAAAAGTCAAACTTTACAAAGCAACTTCAAATGGTGAATTTGAAGAAATGTTGTTAGGTGATTAAAATCTACCAATGTAGACAAGATGTAAAGAACAGGCAAGGGTGTAAAGCTTGTTGAGACTTAAACAAACAACATAGTATTATAGACAATGCTACAGTATAACATCCGGGTATGGCAACAATAATTGGTATTATCTATCCATCACTTAAAGGGCATTTTTTTCGAGATTGAGAGAGAGACATTATCTACAAACCATGGCTCAAGTCTTGTGGACCTGTGGTTTGGGCTTAGGCACAAACTTTCCCTTTTAAGTACATGACAGATGCAACTTCCATTACTTCTTAGTATCCCTTCCAAAATTACCTCCATGACATTCAAGTTGGGGTGTGCAGAATGGCTTATTCCTAAGTCTATCACACTTTTAACACTTTTAGCAAGTGGTCAACTTGTCAAGAATTATCGAGTAACCTTTAAAATCTTGAATGAAAGGTTGGGAAGAGTTATTATTGAGAAGCAACTTCTACTTTCATGTAGTTCTTAGTCTCAACATCCCTTACACCCAAGCTAAAGGGTTTAGCCCATCATTGCTTGGATTCCTTGCATGGTTGAATTAAAGACAAGAAACAGCAACACTGAAAGTAAGTGCTTGCAAGAATTAGATACTAGGAATGTAAATAACAAGTAAATCAAGAGAAGTGAAGACAAGAATGTGAGAACACTAGAGAATTAAAGACTAAAAGCTTTCAACGCATTCAAACTAATAAAGACTTGTTTCTCCACCCTTAAACAAGATCTAGAACTGAAGGAAAAGTCCCTGAAATGCCTGGCTAAAGCCTCTTTACCCAAAAGAGGTGACTTACAAGAGAAGCTAATAGAGATAGGAATGCCCATTGGGTAATAACCAAGGGATAATATGAAAAAGAAGTCATTTAATCCGTCCATGGACATCCTAACAAAAGATTAATAGAAATTAAATCTTCTAAAAGTCCAGTCCATCCAGCTCATATCTTGCTTGGCCATTTGATTAACAAAAATTCTTCCATGTCCTCATCATTGTAAATCATCATCAGGTCCTGCTATAGCGTCCTGCTGCAACCGACATTGCTGTTTTGCATCATCTTTTCAAAGTTAATGCTAAAATAGATATAAACTACCCAAATCTACTACCTAGCTCCAGAAAACAAAGAAAGATATAAAATAAGAGAATAAAAGACTCAATTCGATGGTTTTGGGAAATAAAAACAAGAGAAAAATTGGAGAAACAGTGCTGCAGCATAGGCTGCTGTGACACTTATCAATATCGAACAAATGCACGTGGGTTGGGTCTCTGGTGCGTCTTCAGAGAATGACGTTTCACCTTTATTGTGAAACGGCGATCAAATTCATATTTGCTTTGAATTTAAACAATATCCACCAGTGTAGACATTTACATTTTTAGCCTGTATTGTCTTTCATCTTGTAAGCTGACATTCTCAATTATCGTTGGTATTCAATCTAAAAAGTTATTTTATGCCTTACTCTCTCTTTCATTTTTATGACACTCTCATTTACATCTCTCTCTTCTATTTCAAATCACAACTGAAAGAAATTCCACGATTTTTATTACTTTGGAAATAGTTGCCGTTTGTGCTTTTCCCCCTTCTGCGCTCTCCTAAGAGATATAATACAAAATGAGAAAAAAGAAGCATGAATAACAACAGTTTTTAGAGCGTGCCAACAGCATCAGTGACTGGAGATTCACTCTGGTGAACTGACTTTCAAACATCCAAATGATTTTAATAGGAGAAACGTGGATGGCATCTTCATAGATACAACATCTACACTATTTGTCAACTTTTCTATGGGATAATAGACTATGAAGCCACCATCCTTTTACAAAAAACACAATAAGGGCTACCATCTTACTCGAAGTTACAAAAGTGCTGGCAACCTCATCTTATTATTACAATTTGGCTCATTCCAGCCAGAAAATCACCAGAGCTCTTGAATAAATTATAAAATCGTAACCATTAGGCCTTGGCCTAGTGGCCACCTCTCTTCCGCAAACGCCTTGCCCTGGGTTGATTGCCCACCCRGGTTCAATTCCAGGGGAGGACAGGATGTCTTTTCCGGTGCTTGCCTATAGAGGTAGGGCAGGTAGGGTTCACAAATGTGGACCACGGGGCCATGAGGTCCCCGCCATTAAACCTTTAAATTATAAAATCATCCCTTAACTATTAGATCTTATTATTCGCCATTTGGAACTATTGTTTTAGAAAGGTTCTTTTGGATATAATGTCCTTTAAACATGTTCTCTTTAAATGCCAGTAATTTGCTTCATTTTTACAATACGTGGTATGCTTTTAATATTTTCTTCTACATTTACCCTCTTTTGGTAAAAAAATATATACATAATTCTTTCTTATATGGTTCACCTTCATGTTCATGTTCTTCATCTATTGCAACTATCACCAGCCACCATCTACCATAACTATCAACAGATATGAATGAATTGATATATGGTATTGGTCCTGTTGACTCCTGTGATGAATATGAACGAACTGATATGTTAAACTAAATTAATATTTGAGAGATAACTGGCAAACAAAAGCAGATTTTAAGCTTCAAATGCTTACTATGAATCTTTTTTCTAGCATGGTTATCCATTTGTTTTATCAATATAGCTAAAATGAAGTGAAAGAATTTAATAGCAAGATAAGTTTTAACTAGAGTGATCTGAAGTCTGAACTAACAGATCTGTTCAATGTTACTATTTTGAACTTACAAATATGTTAACAAATATATTTTGCGCCAGACATGGTGGCTGAATCCTATTATGTTGCATAATGACTCACACTTGCCCTTCTACATTATTCAATTTGATGAGCTGACTGTCTGTTCACTTTAGAACTTCCAAGGGGACTTAAAAATAATAGGTAAGGTTCTTTCTTGTCGGTCTTCAATTTGCATGTGTTATCTACTGCAATTTTGTTAGAAGTTAATGTTGTTGGTTAAATTTATATGCTTTCTTAACTATGTCATTCCTCCCCAGAATTTTTTGGGAGTCAACAAACTTTGAGGGGCATACTGACCTGACAGAGCCATGGTATGGGACTGCTTATTCAGTTGAAAAAATCACTGATTCCATCATTCAGGTTTGACCTGTATATGTTTTTGGCATCATTCGTCATTTATAACATGAGCTTGACCTTGTTTAGGAGAACTACTGAAAGCTTAATATTATATGGGTTATTTACAGGAATGGATGGAAAGAGCTCCTGATGAACACCTACATTTGCCCACTGCTAATGTGTTTATACCTACTGATCTGTCGATTAAGAATGTCCGAAAGAAGGTGTGACTGTGTTTTAATTTAAGTCAAACTGTAACTTCTAATTTTGACTCTCTAGTGGTATTTGATCTTTGAAACAGGTGAATCTTCCAGTTCTGTTGAGGAAGTCAGCATATTCGAAGTTGTGGTACAAGCCTGATACAACATTTTCCACCCCCAAAGCATATGTTAAGTTAGATTTCTACTGCCCATTTGGTGGCAACTCCCCTGAAGCAAACGTTCTTACTGATGTTTCAACACGGTTGTTGATGGATTACTTGAATGAATATGGTTAGTTATAAAACTCCCCTAATTCAAGATTTTTCATTTTATTTTTCTGATTTTCAAGACTGCTCAGTTGATATTACTTGATGGATCAGATTTACTACATCTATTTTATTCACTCCTTCCAATAACAAATATCCACGATGAAAAAGGCGACAATTTTAGAAACGTGTAATTATTACACTTTTTAATTAACTCACAATTTTACACTTATTAACATTGGGAGTAATGAAATTTTCAATCTCATAATCAAGGGTAGAATTGAAAAGTAGGCACTTACATCTGAAAATGGACACTTAGTTTGGACAAACTAAAATAGAAACCTGGACACTTATTTTGGGACAGAGGGAGTATGATTTTGGTTTGATATCATCTTTAATGCACATATAATGGATATTCTTTTCGTAATACTTCTTATTTGTATATCTATTGTGGTATTGCATATTCCTTTCTTAATACCTCTTATTCGTACATTTCAGCTTACGATGCTCAGGTTGCTGGTCTTTATTATGCCATTTCTCACACAGATAATGGTTTTCAGGTAAATAATTTATCAGTGTTGTGTTAGTATGAGCAGGGACAGGGATATGACAATGATACAAGGGAATCACAAAATTATATCCTGCTTATCTCTACTTATACTTTCAGGATTGTCTATTTGATTATGAGATCGAAATCCTAAAACTCCAGACCCTTCATGCAATCAAAAGCCCCCTAGGGGCCATAAGTTGTCCTAATTAGTTATTCATCAGTTCCAAGGAGAAATTCTTGACTTTGTATGTCTCAATAACTACTTTCCATATTAGAAACTGATATGGAATTTTGTTAAACTTAGTATTAGCAATCTTTTTGTAAGTGGAGTATATATTTTACTCTAAACCGTTGCAAAGTGTAGTTTATGTAATAAAGCCAAAATCATTTAGAAAGATATAATCATTTGGCATCTGAATATTCTTCAAATTTCTAAATTCCTTGACAAGTTCAAAGTTCAAATCTTACCCATTTGACCTTGAAACTAAAACTGAGTCTATTTGGGAACGTACAGGGCATTTAGAAAACAACATATACATTAATAAATGTGTTGCTTCCTGTTTAAATTGGTTTTTCTAATTTTAATTCATATTAACATCTTAACTCTTGATGCTTATATAGACTTTTGAACTTGCTGTTGTTTTTATAACTTTCAGGTGACTTTGACTGGATATAGTCAGAAATTGAAGATCTTACTCGAGACAGTAATTGAGAAAATTACAACTTTTGAAGTAAAACCTGACAGGTTCTATGTGATCAAGGTAACAATGACTTTAGTTATTTATATTGGTGACACCGCGACAGTCCACTGTTCTTGTATCTCATGATACTTATATACGGCCAGACAATAGGGGTTACTTCTATTTTATGTTACATCCTAGTGTGTACCGGAGCATGTTATAGAATTTGTTGATTTGAATCTAGGGAAAGGATATGGTACTTCAGTAGTTAGAAGCAAATGGAAGACAGTTACTGGTTGATATAACTGTTTTCATGGTATTGCTACAGTATCATATAGTTTTATATTGTTATGCTTGTCATGGGATGAAGCTATCTCATATTTATTAGACCTCAAACTTTTTTGTACCTTTTCCAAACAATTTTATATTTTCTCACAAGAGATTTTTCATTCTTAGAATAAGACACTAGATCCTGGAATTCCTATATTTATCTACATTTTTCTTTGGTGATTAATATCCAACTATTTTGGAGGTTTACTTGAATTAAATACTACAAGCTGAATAATTTTGCAAGAGCCTGTTTATGAGTTCCTTCTATGTACCTGGATAAATATAGGACTATGTGGAGGCATAAAATTTTCCCTAGTTCCTTGAGGGATATGTTCATTGCATCTGATTTACGAGTGTTCTGCAGCAGTTTATAATATAATATCTTAGATAGTGTTAAGCTTTTGGCCTTTTGTCATGGAAGAAAATTTCTTTTTGGTAGCTGCAGCTGTGTGCCAAGAACTCCTATTAGTACATGAAGCCTAGGATTGGATTGTTACAGTGATGCTTTATGTTGACCCGATAATTCTATCTACTTAGCCCAACACCCCTCTTTTTTTCATGTTGCCTATCATCATTTAATAGAAGTGTCATTGCAGCACATTCTTACACAACTCACATTTTATTCGTAGCTGTCCAGATTCAATCTAAACAGATATTTTACTTTTTTGTTTTGGTCTGCTGGATCATCTTCCTACATTGTTCTAGCTACAGACCTAAGTTGATCTTGTCAACTGGAGCATGCCAAGCGTACCTTTACAACATCTGAAGTTGTCTTATAAAGCAGCTTCTCAATGATACGGCTTGTCGTTGAACTACTGTTACTCATATGTTTTCTTTTAATTAGTATTGTTGGTCCCTTCATACCAACAAGTGCTCTTTTTTGTTTCACTATTTTCTTTTACTTTTAAGTTTTGCTTCTGGTGGGAACATTTGCTAAATCAAGTATGTGTTTGTCCCATTTAACTTGGGAATTACTTAAATACGAGTAGTCATACTCATAGCGACACCATACTACCAGCAGACCTGAAACCTTTAGTCTATGAAAGAGAGCATCATCCTAGGTTTCCAATATAGAGAAGAGAAGAAGACTAAAAGAACAGAGAAGTGGAACAATTTTTCAAAATCAGTTCCTCATGCTTTTGGTTTCAGTTTTGTCTAATGATAATCATATGCTGACACCAGGATATCAGTTAAACGAACTTTTAGGTCATGCATTCTTTTGAGAATAAGTAGTTAGTCTTCAAAAAATCCAATTCTCTATCCCTTCGATGGTAACTAGAGTAAGAGTTCCTGTCCTTTGAAGAGGTTTTCAGCTTTGTACTTCTCGTCACTCATATGTGTAATTTTTTCTTTCTCTTTTTGTAGGAATTGCTCGTAAAGCAATATGAAAATTTCAAGTTTCAACAACCATATCAGCAGGCTATGTATTATTGTTCACTACTTCTAAGAGATCAGTCATGGCCTTGGAGTGACGAGCTTGAAGTTCTTGCTGTTCTTGAACCTGACGTACTTTCAAGATTTTATCCTCAAATTCTGTCAAGGACCTTCATAGAGTGCTATGCAGCAGGTGTTTTTATCCTATACTTTTTCTACTGTAGTTATGAATTTTGTTTCTTCATTTTATATCATTGCCATTCTTCTTTATTTCAATGCCAGGGAATATTGAATCAAATGAAGCCGAATTAATGATCCAACATGTTGAAAATGCATTTTTTAAGGGTGTCAAGCCTTTATCTCAAGCTCTATTCCCATCACAGCATCTGGCAAATAGGATTGTTAAGCTCGAAAGGGGCACCAACTATTGCTATACCAAAGGGGGTCTGAATCCAAGTGATGAAAATTCTGCTCTTCTTCACTATGTTCAGGTTAGTACCAATGGAACACGGATAAAAGTAAGAATTGAGCAACTGAAAGAGTGAAGCAAGGATTTCTCTGTAATTTGCCGGCTTTTTCACTTGATCTACAAATTGACTACAAGTTTGGAGAGGGAATAAAAAAGAAATTGGTAATTACGATTGAAAGACAATCGGTTTCAAGATACTCTCTTGAGTAGGGTAACTTATTTAAGACATAACAGTAGTCTTGCCAATCGCTAAAAAGCCAAATTAAATCCCACTACTGGGTGAAGTTGTACTAAGACCGTCGTCTACCCCAAGAGTGTTTACTGACTGTTACTTGATCTAATCACTTCAGTCTCAATAGTTTTTAAACTAAAAGGAAGCTGTAGGTATATTAATATGGTATATTTCACTTCCAAACTGGCATAAGATTGACATGATTCATACATCTGATTCTTCTATGAACTTTTTGGTACTCAATAAATGGACTACTATTCACTGGTGTACATGTATATATATACAGGTACATCAGGATGATTTTAAGTTGAATATTAAACTTCAGCTTGTTGCTCTTATCGCTAAACAACCAGCATTCCACCAACTTAGATCAGTGGAGCAACTTGGTTACATCACCGTACTTATGCAGAGGTATATGAAGCTAACATTTCTCCAATGGAAAGTGCTATATTTTATATTTGATCCCAACTAATTTTGTATTTAACCAACTGCCATACCTATTAATTATATAATGTAGGAATGACTCTGGCATCCGTGGAGTGCAGTTCATCATACAATCTACAGTAAAGGTGGGTACTTTATCCTGTTCTATTTGCAATGTTTATGGTGTATGACTTAACTGATTCTGTTTCTTGGATTTGACAGGGACCTAAACATATCGAGTCAAGGGTTCAGGCATTTCTTAAGATGTTTGAGAGTAAACTTTATGAAATGCCAGATGATGAGTTCAAGGTCAGAAGACTTTTTTTTTTTTGCGTGTATGAAATCCCCACAAGGCATTACATTTTTCTAGCAATAAACCAGTGAGAAGCCAAGTTGGATAGGATTTTTTAACTTAAAGCCCCAAAACTAGTTATCTTATGGCTTGCATTTGCTTTCTTCCATTTGCATTTGCTTTGTTTTAATATACAATCTAAGTATGATCCTGTTTTTGCCCCAGAAACTTCCAATTTGTGATAAAATCCTTTTTATAAGGATTTTGAAAATTGATATGCTGATTATTCAATTCATGACTTACCAAAGTTAAGAACTATTGAATGATCTCTTATCATAAATATTCTAGTTTTCAACTCAGTTGCTTGAGCTTTGCTTTACATCATAAGATCATCCATTGATTCTTTAGCTGTTTCTTTCATACAAGATGACATGGATAAGACATTGATTAACTTTACTACTGTGATACTTTGATATCTCGATATGTGAAGATGAATTCTATTACTGATCTATAAGTTTCTCATATGATGGTGCAGAGCAATGTTAATGCACTTATTGAGATGAAGCTTGAGAAGCACAAGAACTTAAGAGAAGAATCTGGATACTTTTGGCGAGAAATCCAGGATGGCACCCTCAAGTTTGATAGGAAAGAATACGAGGTATGAAACCTTTAAAACCCTAAAATTATTTGAAAGTGCTTATCGAGCCCTGTTTATCACCTTTTTAAGGGTTGAAGAAACAAGTCTACAAAAAATTCATCTTACATTTTTGCATGGTGGCGGCTTCCATCTCGAAGTCTTTACCTGAGTGTGAGTGTCTCACATGAGCAATAATATAAACCAAAGATGCAACCGTGAAACTGATGACATTAGTACAGAGGGCCTGACATGACAAAATAAAAACTTATAGTCCCACGTTTTGTTAGATTGGAAATGGACGAGTCAGAGTAGGACGAAAATGCCTTCTTTTTGTTCCATCACATTGGTGGAACAAGAATCAGAAAGGTGAGACAGGATTGGTAAATTACTAAATTACCCATGTCAAATTAAAACCCCAAAACCTTCCACAATACTTTCAACCGCCTACCTCAATCTCCCCCGTCCAGTCCTGTCCAGTCTCATCCAGTACCAAATGCACCCTGCCTAGCGATGGCTAATGTATGCTTGCGTCATTTGGAATAGAGTTGTAGGAACCCATATCCTCGATTACGCTAGTGATTAATGCTAAACACAAATTAATGGGCGGAAGCAAAGAGCAATAATACTAGCAGGTTAATGAAATACGACAAGGAAACAGTAATGAATAACAAATACTCTTTTGGGAAAATGTTGTTGTCAAATTTACTTCCAAAGCTTTAGAGATTATGCGTTTACACCAAGGACACACACTGCTGTGTGAAATAAAATCTCTCTAAAAGCTATTTCTCCCAAGTATTGAAATCTCTCACTTAATTCTTGCAAGGAGCGCGTCTTTAATTGGTAAGGAACACCTTGGAGGATTTACTTATATATACGTTTCTGGAAAAAGCAACCTTGGAAAAGGCATCTCTGTAAAGGTCAACACGTCATCCAATCTACTGTCTCCACGTGTAATGGTAGTAGTAACCGTTTCAGCACATGTGTTGCAAGGAGACGGGACCACTTGTATAAAAGAGACTGGCTAGGAACCAATATGTTGACGAACGAAGTTGAGACCCAGAGAGGCTCTGCATGTACTATGCAGAGGCTCTGTGTCCAGGACTCGAGCTCTGCATCCCGAGTACTTGGTAACATTGGCGTGCTACTTCGGTCTTGATCTGCTTTGTATCCGAGGTTTGGTTACTGGCCGCTTCTAGACAACAAGTCTTCATGGCTTAGACTTGAGACTTTTTACTTACACTTTCACATGCTAACAATCTCCCCCTAAGTGTAATAAAAAGAACTTGCATGAAAGTAGATCTAGTCTAGAAAGCAAGAGGCCAACATGTCCTATGTAAAAGTGATTCCTTAATTAAAACAAAAGATTTGCAAGGTAGAAGAGCTCTGTACGTGCTCTAACAGTTCATCTATTGATCGAATCAGCTCTGATTCTACATCTTTTGATGTGGGGTCTTCATCTCCCTTCTGTATGACTTTCTTCCTTATCCAGAGTAGAGTTGCAGATCAGTACTTGTATATTTCTAGGGCTCGGGAGAAGACTTTCTCTTTATGCTCGTTTCTGTATATGAATCCCAACTCTGGATAAACTAAAATGGTTCTTGAAGGGATGTGCTGAATGTCTTCAAGATGTTCATTTGGCGCTGTGATAGACAGTTGATCCACCCCAAGCTCGAGCGCTATTTGGAAATCCATCTTGCTTCTGTGCTCGAGAAGATCGCTCATTGTTTGCCTTATTGCAGAGTTGGCAACATCATACTTCATCCCTTTGTCCCTCCTCTGGTCTGTACAGAAGTTCAAAATTTTGAGATCCCATGGGTTCAAATTTATAAGGTCACAATCTGTGAATACACTTATCTGACTCAGATCCCTCTCCACCGTGTACTCTAAGAAAATGATCTGGTTATGGGCAAATGTCCCCTTGATGTCCAACACTTGTTTTGAGTCCGTCATTCGAGTAAACTTCGTGTTGGGGCAATGTATATTGCCTGAGAAACCTCTCCCTTATGTGCTCTTGAAGCTCTGGATGCAGATTGGACTTCTTGTAGACCATCTCTTTCCGTTCTTTATATAAGAATTGATAGATCTTCTCATTTGAGACAGGATCTATTGGCGCTTTACCTCTTGGAACGGGTCTTCTCATGGCATCCATTTGATCATGGATTTCTTACTCTGTCTGGAGGAGAAACAAAGAGCTGGATGGTCTGGTGCAAATGTAGAGGTAGAGGCAGAGGTGGAGGCTGGCCTTCGTTTTGTAATAAGAGGAATTTCATACTCAGACACTGAATTGTCTTGTACGTCTTCCACCACCTCTTCAAGCTGGGATTTGTCTTCTCCTCTTCTTTCCTTCATAGTCGGCTCTTGTAACGAGGATGTAGAGGATGTTGCACAAGCGATCATTTCTGCTCTCATGGACAAAAGTAGTAGCAAGCTCTGGATTTGGTCTTTGAGTTGGTACAAAGTTGATGGGAGCAACACGTATTGCGATTTTTGCACAAGTTCTCTCCCCCTTTTGATGATTTTGAGGACCAGGGGTGCCTCAGATGTGCCTCTGGGTCATCTGGGTCATCAGATCTTCTCTTTTTAGAGCCCTCTGCACAAGGAGAGTCTGCCTTTCTCTTCTTCTTCTTGAGCTCTGTAGGAGGCATCTTTTTCACCTAGTCATCAAACAACTCCACGTTGTCTTGTGCAGCAAGTGTGGCCTTGTTGATCTCTACATTAGCTCGAAACTTGAAAGTGGCCAGGGACTTGCACATTTTTCTGTTGCTGTTTTTGCTGTTGAGTTGAAGTCAGAGGTGAAGTCGGACACCTTCTGTAGCAGCTTGTCGCTGAGCATGCACATTTCTCTTGTAATGTAGTTGGCTGATGCAGAAATGGGAATCAAGGCTTGCTCGTTCAGCTTGACCATGTCGTATGTGAACTTTTGGAATTGGTCCACAGAGACCGGTGTGATTGTAGCCTTGGACTCCTCCTTTTGAATAAACTCGACTACCCTTTGCAGGGTAGCGTTGGCATTCCGTCAATTCCATGGATGATTCAAGAAGTTTAGCATTCGTCAAAGACTCAACTTTCAAGGCTGCAATGGATGCTCGAATATCATCCAAGATGGATGCAGAATTTGATTACTCTGCACAGGTCATTGTGAGTTTTAGCTCTTTCAAGGAGCTCTGAACATTAGGAGCTCTGAACATTGGTGGCAAAGGCCTGGAACTCTGCCTTTGTAACATAATCAGAATGGGTAACCTCTGGCTCAACACATAGGCCAGAGTTGGTCTTAGTTCCTAAGACACCTTCGTCCAAACTTGTGTTTTCGTTGGGTCTGGAAGGATTTCCGTCTGATCCTCGTATATCTTCATTTGAAGAGTATACTACAAACGTTATGTTGATGCGAGGTCTTCCATGTAATTCAGAGTCAGACGAAAGCTCATCATTAAGTGGACTAAGAGGCCTGTCGAGAGCATTAGAGTCGTGTGCACCAAATACTTGCTCTGAACAAATGTTGGGAATAACTTCTAATGCAGAGGAAACACATTCCTCTGTAGGGATTAGTGGCATGGTATGGGAAGACATACCACTTATACTTTCAAAGGCATCACCCCGTTTAGAGGATGATCTCTGTAATCTGGTTCCCTTTCGCTGTGTTGACCAGAGACCGGTTTGGCTTGGCTAGTGTTCGAGGTGTGCATCTCTTGTTTAATAGTCCGTGTTGCTCAACCAACTGGACTAGGTGATGCGCTTGCATTGGGGGTTGGCGAGGGGAAATATATATGTGTGCCTCTAGGGGCATCTTGTTGCACATCTTCCTCTCCGTCTAGCTCTTGCACTTGAGCCTCCTCACCACTTTCTGGATGTTGAGCCATCTTCATCTCCCTCTCTATTCTCTCTCTCCTTTATTGCCTTCTTCTCTTCCCTCTTTCTTTTCTTCTCTTCCCTCTCTTCCTTCTCTCTTTTCTCTCTTTTCTTTCTCTATCCTCTCTTTTTCCTTTCCCTCTCTACCTCTGTACTCACCCCCTCTGTCTCACCCTCTACAGGTTGAAATGATTCGACTACACGTTTGTATGCTCGTCGTAGACTCTTCGTCTTCATGTACTTGAGCTGGTTCTGAGACACGGGTCTCTCATCTGTGTATTCATCTTTGTCGGCGGTTGGGCAATAGGAAGACAACTTGTGTACATGTGCCATTGGTCCCTTGTCGCGAGGGATGTTTTGGTCATTGAGTCCAGGCCTAAGTAGGAGACTAAGGAAACATGGAAACAACAACGCAGGTAAGTCTTTGCCTTTGGACTTGTCAAGGACCTTGGCGTCAACGGCCTGAACTCAGTGTATATGATCAATGAGTAGTTCAATGGTAGGTCGAAGTAGATCCCGTATACGAGTTGGAGCATGTTGGTGTTGTATATGTCCATACTCCCAATCTTCCCCGTTAAGGCCCTATTGACGAGTGTGAAAAGGACGTTCCACATAGGCGGGAGAGATTGTCTTCGAAACTGGAATGGAAAGTTTATTGGTGGATTGTAACCAATAAACTTTGGGATTTGGTCTCTTGTAGGAAGGGAGGCGTATTTTGGGAGGTTGAGGTCGGTTTTCGTTGGGATTTGGAGTACCAACGAGAACAGGGATCTGGAAATCCTGATTTCACACATTTGGTTTACGGTTGGGACGAAGAACTCACTAATGATTCCACGTTTTTTCTCATCATACTCACACGTTTGCCAGAATTCTTGAATGAACCTCTCTGGAACGGTTTCATCGTGGTTGGTTAGGGCTCCGTTCAAGAAGTGGTAGTGAAGAACTTCTATGATAGCGTGGAATTTTTCATCGAAGTTTGTAAGAGTTAGGTATCCCAACATGGTTATTTGGTTTTAAGGGAAGGGGGATGACTGTAACACTGTTCCTTCATTTGATTTTAAGTTGCTTGTTTCATTGTGCGAGTTATCGCATTCTGAGGCGGTAGAAGTCGACATTTTTGAGAAAGATGTAAGAAGAAGATGAACTGTGGAAGCAGGTTCGTGAGGACGATGATGTTCTTGAGAGAAAAGTTCTTTGAGAATTAATATTTTGAAAGCGTGAAGGGAAATTAGGGCTTTTCGTCGTTTAAATAGGCAAGAATTTTGTGCACTCGAGTGCAAAAATAACCCAAACGACAAAGAGCTCCTTGGAGGATTTACCTATATATAGGCGTTTCTCGAAAAGGCAACCTTGGAAAAGGCATCTTTGTAAAGGTCAACGCGTCCTCCAATCTACTGTCTCCACGTGTAATGGTAGTAGCAACCGTTTCTGCACACGTGTTGCAAGGAGACAGGACCAAGTGTATAAGAGAGACTGGCTAGAAACCAATATGTAAGACAGACAAAGTTGAGACCCAGAGGCTCTGCATGTACTATGCAGAGGCTCTGTGTCCAGTACTCGAGCTCTGCATCCTGAGTACTTCGTAACATGGGAGTGCTACTTCGGTCTTGATCTGTTCTGTATTCGAGCTCTGGTTCTGGCCGCTTCTAGACAGCAAGTCTTCATGGCTTAGACTTGAGACTTTTTACTTTCACCTTTCACATACTTACAATAGTAATGGTACTCTATCTAAAAAACATGAAGCAGCTTTATGATAACGTGGATCAATGATCAATTTCTAGGTTTCATCATAAAAACCTAATTGGTTACTTCCAATTACGTAAATCAATAGTTCGATCGAACACTACTTGAAAACGGCTCTTCTGCTCAAAAACGAAATGTTCCTTAATATAGCATTTAGACCAGACTACAATGAATGTAAAGACAGTGATCCGAAAATAGTGATCTTTAACTGTTCCCATGAAACAGGTTGCTGCATTGAAGCAGCTGACCAAGGCGGAACTGATCCAATTCTTCGATGAACATATAAAAGTAGGCGCTCCACAAAAGAAGACGCTAAGCGTGCAAGTATATGCGACCACACATTCTACAGAGGACATGGCAGACAACGGTGACTGCAACATGGTTAATATCGAAGACGTTTTCGGTTTCAGGAGATCAAGACCTCTTTACGGATCCTTCAAAGGAGGTATCGGTCATATGAAGCTCTGAGGTATTCGTTCTCAATTAAAGAGATCTTCTCATGTAATATGTGCACAAAAACTTCACAAATTCAACTTAGTTTTCATTGTCTTTTATTTAAATTTCCTCATAAATATCTGCTAAATACTTCTGTTATCATTGTATTTGGCAACAGCAGAAAAGCTGAAACAAACAAACATTGTTGTTGGAAAAAACATGAATTTTTTTGAATTCTTGGTATGTATACCTATGCTTTCATTTATGGTTATTTCAGTAAGCGATTACCAATATGAGTCAACACTGTAATTTATTTTGATGTGTAAGATTTTAGTACATCAAAACATATCAAATGCAACAATTTACTGGGTAAGAGCTGTCATCCTCACTTACTGGGTAAGAGACTCCATTTTTCTCATTGCTTTTACCCGGCAAGATTCTTGGCCTTTCTCATGTTCATCCGATGAGGAAATTTATGCGTTAAGCACTTACCAAGTAAGTGTTTAGTAAATGACCCCCTAAACTACGATTTCATTCATGTGGTTTGTTGAAGTTTACAACTTTAAAGAGTTAAGGTTTTCTATGTGGTTTGCAATTTATTATTGTTTTCGGTTTGTGAGATTAATTTTGTTAATGAACCCTTAATTATGAGGGACAGAAAAAAGCAATAATTTGTAAACCCCGTGAAAGAAAAAGCAATGAATTGTAAACGTTAGGGGAAAACAAAAAACAAATTATAAACTACAAGGACGGGAGAAATGATAAATTACAGATCATAGAAGATAACGACCGTAATTTTCAAAGCGTAGGAATGAAAATAGCGTTTCTCAAAAAACTGTAGGACGAAAAAGGTAGTTTACTATTTTGATATAAGATATCATGCAAACTTTAGGGTGCATTTGGTATCCAAACATGATAGAACATAACAACTATTAAGATAAAATTAGATATGATATAACAGATAAAATGATCAATTTACCTCTAATGAGTCGTTTATAGATTAAATTATGAATTTGGTCCCTATGGTTTCCATCCACTATTAATCCCAAAATCAAAATAAATACAAGGATGATCCCTCTAGCTGAAAATCTTCCCTCGGCCACCATCGACGACTCTCATTCCAACCTCCAACTCCATCGGCCAATCTTCCTCATGCCATCACCGTCGGGTTTTGGCATCCTCTCCATCTCCGATAACCAGACAATGATCTACCATTCGAAACCCAAGTTTGAAATGGTTATTTTTGGGTTACAAACAACATGCGTTGCTTTTTTCTCCAAACGTAGTTTGGGTGTGAAGGCTTCTAAAAAATGGTAAGTGAAAATGGCGTTTTTGTTCTTGTAATTTATGCTTTGATTTAATCCATCCCCTCCAGATGCACCTCGTTGATAAAGAAAACCTGAACCCAAATCAAGAAAACTCAAATCTCGATCATAAAACTTTTGTCAAGTTCGTAGCTCTTTTTTTCCTTCTAGTTTTGATAACCTTGCAAGGTCTCTCGTATCTTGTTGCGTCTCTTTGAAAAGATGGTTATTTCTCTCTTACCATAAAAAGTACGTAGTTGCTCCCAATGTGAGACCATAGAAAGTAATCCAGGGTCCTTGCAGTATATTTTTCCGAGATAAATCTTACATAAAGTACATTCTAGCATCTCGACTAAGATGACAAACGTAGCATCAATCTTGGGTACATAGATGGTTCCCCATAGCTAACCATAAAGTCATCGCGTGTTTGGGGACACGAGGTGGAAAAATAGCACGAATTTACGATATTCAGAAGAAGACAATATGTGTGAGTGGCCAACGAGTGAATCTTCAGTGAATAACTGTGTGGGAGCCGAGATTTTATCACTTAGTGATCTAGTTCTCATTTATCGTATTCAAAAGATTGTTTGGGTTAGGTTTACTTTTCATATTTTCGCAACAATACATAATTCACTATTGAGTACTAATTTTCAGTAGAATTGAATTATATTTGAAAAGGCTGTGTTATAATTAATCAACCCCCTTCTACAAACTCATATTAGTCGTCATTAACCCCATTCAAGACAAACAATTTGGTTTGTTTAGCGTCTTCCGCTACGATGGTTGTAGAAAGTTATATATTTGTGATCTTTCAGTTTTATTATATAACTATTTAGTTGTACATAAAGTCCAACTAACATTCATTAAAGCCCAATACGATCCATTAAAGTCTAACTAACATTCGTTAAAGCCCACTAAAACTGTTAAAGCCGAATATGATCCATTAAAACTCAACTAACATCCATTAAAGCTCAATAGAACCGTTAAAGCCCAATACGATCCATTAAGAAAAGAAAAGTTTGAAAAATGAGGAGAGAAAAAAAACCGCCTGAAAATCTTTGATTTTTTTTTTTTATAAAATCTTGAATAAATATTACCGGCGGATTACCGGCGGCCCTCCGGTTTCCGCCGGAAAATGTTAAAAAATAAAATTTACTTTTTAATTATTTTCCGACGGATTTTCGGCGGATATTAATTTTAAAAGATTAATTAAATATCCGTCAGTTTTCCGCCGGTAAGTTATTGTAATTAGATTTAAATACAAGTCTAAAATAATTAATTAAGAAATCCGCCGGAAAATCTAACCAGAATAATTTTTCCGGCGGATTTCCGTCGGAAGTCAACAGATGATGACTTTTTTGTTGTCCGCCAGTAGTCCTCCGGTAATATTCCAGCGGAAATTGTCAAATCTCACCGGAAATACCCAGTATTCTAGTAGTGATATACACAACCCTACAGAATTGTGGTGTGACACAAATACCGTAGATCGTCAAATTTTCTACACCGAAACCGAACTACATTGCAATGTTACCTCTTTTAAAAGCTTTTCCAACCATCAACACCAACTTTTTGCATCAAAATGATGTATTTTTAACGTTGTAATGATGGTGTATTTTTTGGGACATGAACATGTTACATCACATGAGCAACAAATGGGTTTCTTTTTTATATTGCTTTTGACCTCTACATGTAACCCTTTTATGTTATTTGGTCTTTGACTTCATGCTTCTTTAGTTTTGAAGTCTTTTATGTGTGCATATCTCAAAAAAGGTCGTTAACGTACAAAATCATACATGTGATTTTGTACATGAACGACCATTTTCTTGTTTTCGTAAATAGTTAACGTTCTCGTTTGAATCTTCCTCTATATATGTGTGTGTGTGTGTGATGAGAAACATAAGAAGAGATATGAACACTTGATAACCTCACTCAATGAATTGTGTTTCTCATGGAAATTGATCTAGTGATCTCATTATTGTTGATCTTCAATTAGGTTTGATCTGAGGGTGGAGGTCTTTTCTTAACCTTTTCATCATAATTTATATTCTTACCGAGATCAGAGAGAATCCTGAAAAACTTATGTAATCCCTTAGAAATTGAGATGATCCAATGGATGAGATCAAAAGATGGTTATAACCACCTTTTTCACAAAAATACAAATATTTCTCCCTCGATTTTTGAATCGAAAATCAGCAGAAACAACAAAAATGGAGAAAAACAAATTACAACAGAAAAAATGATCACTTTGTTTTGATATATATTTTTATCATTTTTTTATTGATTTACTGGGGTTTTTTCAGGGTTCTCTTTAGATCTTTTTTCCCTCTCTCTCTCTTTCTCTCTCTCTCTATATATATATATATATATATATGTGTGTGTGTGTGTATGTATGTGTGTGTAGGGACCTTATTTTGAGAACTCTCTAAATGGTGAGATCTTTGAAAACTAATGCATTATGTGATATTTCATATGATTTCATTTGTGGCTAGAATTTAATGTAGTAATTAACATATATTTTTTTCACATTGTGTTTGTTTCACATGTATTTGGTTGACAATGTGAACTTTTTTGGCTTGTTTGCTAAACAAATAATACACATAAAAAAGTTTCACATTGTCAACCGAATACATGCGGGAAAAAAATCACATTGTGAAACAAATATATGTTAATCAATAAATTAAATATTTTACTTAGATGGAAGAAAATCATGTGAAATAAAACCTTAAAATAGAAGTTCTCAAAGATCTTGCAAATTTCAGAGTTCTCAAATGATTAAGCCCTATATATAATTGTGATAACCGTGAGAACTTTTATCTTTATGTATTGTTTCATATATTTTTTTTCTCACCTAAGGTATTAATGAACATATATTTGTTTCACAATGTGTTTGCTTCATATGTATGCAGTTCACAATGTGAAACATTTTACTTGTAACTTTTGTTTTTCAAACGGACTAAAAATGTTCACATTATGAAATAAATACATGTGAACCAAACGCATTATGAAAAAATATATCTTAATAATCACATATAGTTATGGTTATCAAAGAATTGAAGCACATGAGGGCATCCACAAATCCAACAATGTCCATTTGTACAACCAATGCAATTCAATCAATTGAGATATTTATGAAAATGATGAAAATTCATTTATTATGATTTAAATATTTATAGAAGATGACTAAGGTTCATTAACTATGATCAATACTTTATATTAGAAACAATCAAAAAATTTATGAAATCACATATTAATCAAATTAAATGGATAATTGAAATTGGGTTGTATTTGTTGTATAAATGTAAACTGTTGCATAATAACTCTCTCACTCTCTCTCACACACACACATATATATAGAGGCGCATTCAAGGGAGGTAACCGTGGGATCCAATCTTAACCATAAACCAATAGATAAATTAAGAAATTTATAATTTTGGTAATTTTTGAATTAAAATTTTAATGTAAATACATTTTATGTATTTTCTCTCTTCTTTCCTCTCTCCTCTCTTCTCTCTCCATCCCCCGGCCTCCGGTTGGTATCACATATTGTTATGGTATCACATATATTTAATGAAGATGTTTTCGTTTGAACCTCCACTTATATATATATGGGTTTACGTGAGACCAATAGTTTTTCGTGAGGCCCATAAGACCAATTTATGTTCATTGATCAACTTTATAACCTAATGATCTAATGGTCTAAAGTTGTACGGTGGCAATTTTGTAATTATTGGAAAGTCTCGTGGCAATTTTAATGTTCAGATTGTAGATCTAATTCAAGGGTTAAAAATTGGTCTTACGGGTCTCACAAAAAACATTTGGTTTCACATTATTCCAAATCTATATATATATATATATATATATATATATAGATGTGGGAGTGATAAAGTGAATAAGAAGAATCACGTATAGTTATGGTTATCAAGCAATTGATATATATATATATATATATATATATATATATAGGTGGAGGTTCAAACGAGAACCCCTGTGATTTACGAAAATGCGAGAACAATCTAATAACCTCAAACTTTTTTAATTAATAAATTAACTTATATTAAATATAAATAAATTAATAAGGGCAGTAATGTAATTAATTAATTTTATAAAATTTATTTTATTTTAATTAGTCATAATTATCCCTTTTTTTCCTGCACGTTCTTTTCCACTCTCTCATCTCCCCTTGTGATAATTGTGTGATTGTGTAACCATAACCAATCGAAACCATAATCAATGAAGTGTAACCATAACCTATCGAAACCATGAGTAATCGTTGTGATAAATGTGTGATTGTCTAACCCTAACCGATCGAAACTATGATCAAATTTAGTGCGCAAGTGATGTTATAATAGTGATATYAYATRATTATCACACCCATATCACACCAAATCGTTTAGTGGATTTTGCCCGTAATCGTTGTGATAAATGTGTGATCGTCTAATCCTAACCGATTGAAACCATGATCAAATCGAGTGCGCTGTTATGATAGTGATATCACATGATTATCACACCCATATCACACCAAATCGGTAGTCGATTTTCTAAGTTAACTCTAGCCGAGCGGAATCCTTGTGATAATCACATGATTATCACACCCATATCACACCAAATCGGTAG
>NC_037536.1:8968337-8969499 GCF_001531365.2 Cynara cardunculus var. scolymus | reverse complement strand
ATAAAATGATAACTTTTAAATAGTTGATTTGATATTAACATTGATATTTTTTTTCAAATTTTTATTTTATTTAAAAATAAAATTATTATTGTTTTTTTTTAAAACACATAAAATCGTATTGTAACATCAACATAAAATCGTGTAACTAACTACACTTAAAAATAATCAAATAGAGGATAAACATCTCATTTTAAATATAGAAAATCTAAAATATAATTAAGATAATTATTGAGTTCTAACAAAAGACTTGATTATTATTTTTATAAAAAATCATATTATTAAAGAAAAATAAAAAAATGAATTAAAGAAATTACACAAAAAAAACAAGAAATTTTAAATTGTTAGTTCGGTACTAATATCAATAAATATTTTTCAAATTTTTATGATATCTTCATATTTATATTATATTCAAAAATAAAAAAATTATCATTTTCTCAAAACCACATAAAACTGTATTATAACATCGAATGAGACAAAAAAAACTAAATATTAAAATTAAGATGTATCTCGCTGCATTACGCAAGTACACTTCTAATATATACAAATATATTACGATAAATTGTTTGGGAATTTTTTTGAAAAATCTCAACGGTACTCGCCAAACATTTTCTTGAATAAATAAAATTTGGGTTTACTGAAATCGAATAAAAGGGTCCTTAACTTACAAAGATATCATAAATTGTTTATTCAGGTAATAAATATTAATCCGTTGGACTTTCATATTTTGAATGATTAAATCTGTTGATATTTTTTTGAACCAAATAAATCTCTACGTTTACTAGAAATCGAACAAAATGGTCCTTCTGGCCTACGAAAATGTCATAAACTAATTATTATAGGACACATCCAATTTTTAAGTATCCCAATAGACCGTTTTATAGGACTTAATTTATAGGACCTAATTTATATGACCAAAATATAAAACGTCTTATTTATAGGTGTTGTAATAAGTTTATATGGCATTTTTTGATGTCGTAATAAGTTTTTTAGGGCTCTTTTAATATAAAATGTCTCATTAGCAACTTTATAGGACACTATTTGAAAAACCGTCCTATAAAAACAAGTGTCATATAAAAAATGAGTTTATAAGACACTTTCTCAAAAATGTCCTATAAAGTTGGTAATGCGACACTTTATATTAAAAATGTACTAAAAAACTTGT
>NC_037536.1:8943337-8963337 GCF_001531365.2 Cynara cardunculus var. scolymus | reverse complement strand
GCTTGGTCCAAAACCGTCGAACATCAAGAGGACCGTGATCATCGGGAAATATTCGTTGCCCAAATGGGAAATCAAGGGCATAGTTGAGTTCATCTCGGGTGGTCCGCAACCAGGTGGGTTCTACTTTGCGGTTCCTCGTGGGACTCATGCCGCAAGGCTTGGGAATGAAGCGTCCATAGCACAGTATGTTAACCTCGAGGTCGGTTCAACCTACTCTCTCACGTTTTCGGCTACGAGAACTTGTGCTCAAGACGAGAAGCTCATCGTATTTGCTGGCGGCAACTCGGGTGAGCTTCCGATCCAAACGTTGTACAGTACAGATGGAGGAGACACTTACGCATACGCTTTTAAGGCAACTCGAAACATAACCAAGATCACGTTTCATAATCCTGGTATCCAAGAGGACCCCACTTGTGGGCCCCTCTTGGATGCCATCGCAATCAAAAAGATGGCTCCATTGAGATATTCTGCAGGTATTATATCTTTTCTCTACCTAATAGAATACTTTATAGAACTTATATTTATAATATCAAATTATAAAACGTTATATATAAAAGAGTTACAATTGGTTTATAGAACGTTTTAACAAGTTTTTAGAACATTTTAAAATAAAGTGTTCTTTTAGCTATTTTATTAGATGATTTTTGGTCCATCGTTGTAAATATTATAACCCACATGCCACATATTTTTATATCAATTTGATTTTTTTTTTAATTTTTAAATTACTTTCAAGATCTGTACGTAATTAAGACCTCAATAAATATACAGATTCGTACACCCAATAATTTTTAATGCATAAATTAATAAATGCTTCGACCAATAATTAAAGTTCTTGAATCATTATTATCAAATGTAAACATATTATGTCACCTGCATGGGTGGATCATGTCCGTCAAAGATCAAAAACATTTGTTGACTAGATTTTTTGGCAGTTGCTGAATGGTTTGATGCAGAATGATTAAGAGACTCTTATGATATAGTGCAAAATGAAATATAATTGTTTGGTAATTGTTTACGATGAAATTAGGGCGCTTAATGGTTAAGGGAGGCCTATGATACAAAATCATTCGGAGGGTTTTAAAACCGTTAAGAGGCAGACTTTTTTTGCCAAACAAGATTCACCTCTTATTGATTCAGATGTTGACTACAGTCCCTTATGGCCATATGCTTGCCTCCCCCAAGTCCCATCCAACATGCCCCCACCCCATTAATTTCCTGGGACCGCCACTGGGGATTGATCACGTGACACTACAACAAAATTGGGTTTATAGGTCACTCCCAATTTTTAACCGTCCTAATAGACCTCTTTATAGAACTTAATTTATAGGACTAAGAAAATAAAGTGTCTTATCTAAAGATGTTGTAATAAGTTTATATGACATTTTTTGATGTCGTAAAAAGTTTTTTTTAGGACACTTTTAATATAAAGCGTCCCATTAGCATCTTTATAAGACACTATTTGAAAAAAAAGTCCTATAAAAACAAGTGTTCTATAAAAAAATGAGTTTATAGGACACTTTCTCAAAAGTGTCCTATAAAGCTGTAAATGCGACACTTTATATTAACAAGGTCCTAAAAAACTTGTTAAGACGCCTAAAAGCGTCATATAAACTTATTACAACACCTTTAGATTAGATAGGACGCTTTATATTTTGGTCCTATAAAGCGGTTTATTGGGACGCTTAGAAATTGAGGATGTCCTATAAACTCAATTTTGTTGTAGTGTGGAAAACAAGTAAACTAAAATGTGTGCAATTTGTTTTATTTTTCTTTGCTTTTCTTTAATCTAACAATTATTAATTTTCTTGTAACACTTTTATGAACAAATATGTGATGTGTAGTTTCATTTTCTAGTGAAACATAAATGATTTGAAACACTCTTGATTGGTTTGAGCTTAGCTTCAAAGGTCAAAAGTGTCTGGAGGTCTCAGGTTCAAATTCAAGAAAGAACAAAAATCCCCTTGGGCCACGGAGGTTCAAATACGGTGACTCTTGGCTACCTACAAAGCAAGTGGTCGACCTGGGATTAGTCGGCTCGCATAGCGGGTTTGATATCTAGGTTAATAAAAAAATGATTTGTACGTAACAATCGATATATTGGTGTATATAGGAAATTTTGTGAAAAATGGTAACTTCGAGATCGGCCCATACGTCTTCAAGAACTACTCGACAGGAGTCCTCCTCCTCCCTAAAATACACGACATAGTATCCCCACTCCCCGGCTGGATCGTGGAATCGCTCAAACCAGTTAAATACGTCGACTCAAAGCACTTCTCAGTACCCTCGGGGCTATCTGCCATTGAGTTGGTTGGAGGCCGAGAAACAGCCATCGCACAAATTATACGAACCGTTCCCAACAAGTTCTACAAGCTAACATTCGTTATAGGAGACGCTAAGAACGGTTGCCACGGGTCGATGATGGTTGAGGCCTTTGCCGCTAGAGAAACCCTAAAGTTGAGACTCAATTCTCAAGGAAAGGGTGACTTTAAAACCGGAACTCTTAAATTTAAAGCGATTTCGACCAGGACACGACTCACGTTTTACAGCGCGTTTTATCACACGAAGCTTCACGACTACGGTCATTTCTGCGGGCCCGTGTTAGATGATGTTAAGGTTTGGTATTACTAGGGTACGAGGTATATTTGGTCCTTGAAATAATCAAGATTGTAACAAAACATATACTACAAATTTAGTAGATTGTGCATGGATTGCATGTCTCTAGGCTTGAGTTTCATAACTATTTGAAAATAATATATTTCCTCTTGAATTTGTGTTATTTGCATCTTTTGTATTAAAACTATTCCATTTCCTAGTTGTTGAATTGAATTTGACAAGATGTGTTTGTCTGGTTAAGTGCTTATTAAGTCATATTACTTTACCTGATGAATATGGTAGGGGTCAAGAACTTATCCGGTAAGTACGAGACAAGGACCAAGAGTCTTATCCCACTACAACAAAATTGGGTTTATAGCACTACTGGAAAACTGGGCATTTCCGGCGGATTTCCGGCGGAATTCTTAATTAACCTTATAAAATTAATTGATCTTTGAAAAAAAATGAATTTTCTAAAAACATTTCCGGCAGATTTCCGACGGAAGTATTTTTTTTTTTTATTTTTTTTTAATAGTCCGCCGGAAATCCTTTTAGAAAATTCATTTTTATTTTTATTTTTTTTAAAAATTAAACCTTTTCCGGCGTAGTATTTACCGGTAAGTGAGGGCGACGATTATTACCATGATAAGCGCTTACCGGGTAAATTATTGCATGCGATGTCGTTTTGGTGGACTAAAATCTTACCCTGTAAGTAAATATTAATGTTAAATTTTACCGGTAAGTATTTACCGGGTAAGTGTTTGAGAAACGACATCTAAAAGTTGACTACCACCTAAGAAACCTACTAGAAGCTATTATTGTGAAGGAGAAGATGAGTTCAACTTTTAAGGGAAAACTACTTAACAAGTGATTAGAACATTATTTGCATAATCCAGGGAGACGATATCTTAATATTTTATTTTATTCTGTTTTTGTCGATGTTATAATACAATTTTATGTGTTTTTGGGAACACAGTAATATTTTTATGTTTGAATTAAATTTACATTGAGAATCAACCATGGTTAGTAGGGCCTTCCCTTCCATTTCAGGCGTTTCTATAGACCTTGCGGGCCAGATTGCTATACTCTTTCTCTCCCACCAAGAAAGGTACATGCAATAGTTGTATTTGGTCTTTAGATAAGGTTAAAACCTAATCTAAACAATCTAAGGGGCTGTTTGTTTTTAATAAAAAAGCTCTTAATGTCGTCTTAAGTTTGAATTGGTCAGACATAAGAGGATTCAGTACGTTTGTTTTTTTTCCAATTAAGAGCTTAAAAGCTCTTATTAGGTCTGAAAATTTAAGTGGTTGTGAAACCTCTTATTACCTCTTATTTCAAATTGTCGCCTACCTACTCTAATCTCTTTGCGCTCGATTTCTCTAGATCAACTCTTCTGTCTCGATCTCTCATCTCTCAACTTTGTCAACTGTCGATCCATATCAACTCTCGATCTCTCATCTTCAAACTTCATATTTCAGACACAAAAAACAAACAGTCTGACTGATTCAGATTTCAGACTTCAGCACAACCTCTTAAAAATCAGAAGTGAATTCAGACTTCAGACTTCAACGCCTCTTAAAAAACAAACGCCACCTAAGAATCACATAGAAGATGCACAAAGAAAGATAATAATAAGAAAGAAGAGAGTTTTGAGGAAGCATAAGGCATTGTTGAAACGATGAGTCTTCTCTACTATTTATACTCATTGCATTTAGTTCAAGTTAGATGGTACAAGCCACGTGGAAAACTTCTATTGGAGAGTTTGTCCTTTGTCTTCAGATATGTAGGCTTTTGCATATGAACAGTTGACTTTCACAAAACATTAGATTTAAATTGTATTTATAATCAAATTATAGGGGCTTATATTGTAAATACCCTTGGAATATAAATACATTGTGTTAGTTTGTTTAGATACCTAAGTTTTCATATTGTAAACCATATCTTGTAATCCTTCCTCTCTCAGTATCAATACAAAGGAGATTTTTCCATTGATGATTTCATGAAGCTTTTGTTAATAGAATTTGATTATGGGTTTAACAATTGGTATCAAAGCAAAAGGAAAGTCTGATTTAATTTAATTTAATTTGGTCGAATTTTGAAATATTTTTGAAAGTTTTGAACTCTGCTTTGAGGATGGACTGTTTCTTGATCAATCTCATTGACTTTGAGGAATTAGTGATCATCTCTTGTTTCAATTGGTTCAGTTTTAGTAATGGAAAGAATCTGAATCAATTTCATCCTCAATTTGATAGATTTTGGTCATAATCTTGATTCTTTGAATATTTTTCTATTTGAACAGAGTTCTTGACAGTTTTGGGTTGATTTTACAAAATCAGCCTATTGTAATCCGTTTTTGGTACAAAGATCTTCATTAATTGTGTTGCTACATATATTTTGAGGCTCCGTGTTGAGTTGTATCAAATTTGGATGAGTTTCTAAACTGTTTTTTTGAAGATCTGAGTTTATCACAAAGTTGAGTACTAATTTATGTCGCATAGAAGCCTGCGATAGTTAAGTATATCGCATCAGTTATCTGCGATAGTTGACCATATTGCATCTGTTATCTGCAATAGTTGACGATATCACATAAAGAGGTTGCTATATGTTGCAACTCTTAACAAAAAAAAAAAAAACACACAACGAAAAGATTTGAAATGAAATCGTTTACGTGAACATATATACAGTGACTTTTAGGGGTCGTTTACTAAACGTTTATCCGATAAGTTTCTTTATCGGATGAACATGGCAAAAGTCAGAAATCTTAACCGATAAGAGCAATGATAAAGATGAAAAGTTTTACTTGGTAAGTGAATGTGATGACTCTTACCCAGGTAAACGTTTATCGGATAAATTGTTGCATACGATATCATTTTGATGTACTACAATCTTACACGGTAAAATAAATTACAATGTTAACTCGTAACAATAAGAGCTTACCGGATAAGTATTTAGGTAAACAGCCCCTTACTCAGGTAAGTGTTTGGTAAACTGACGTCTTAGCTTGATATTTATTACTAGAATTGTATAATATTTCATTTATAAAACCATTATAAGAAAAAAAAATGGCTGGAATTTAAAATATTAATTTAATAAACAAAAGGGTATTATTGAAAATATATATAAGTTACGTATAAAAATTATACTTTAACTTACATCAAAATGTATACCGTTTTGATGCAAGAAATGATGTAATGTCATACTCGACATTATCACAAATCACCAAAAATTTGATGGTATTTTAATCGGGACACTTTCTGAGTGTTTTTATAGGAATTTCAAAAACCTCAAGATCGGCCATGGTTGTAGTTTGCTTAAAAAAAACCATTCCATGCCCATGTTTACTTGAGAGAAAAGGTCTTTTTAGAGCATCTTCAACAACTTCTGTAAAATGGAAGAAAATGGAGCTTTTGAGCCAATATTTTGCTTCAACCATTTCCCCAAAATTATCTCCAATTACTCCCATAATTCTGTATGATGCCTAGAGACAAATCTACACCTCTCACTCATTGTTCTATAACAATGTATATGCAAATACACTTTCAAAATTTTCACCAGAAAGAATTCAACAATTAACTGAAATTTTTATTCATAAAAAGTCTGGTAAAGTACTAAAAGTTGCACCTCTAATCATTCCCAAGTTTTGACTTGAAGTTGCAGCACAAAATTACTCCCATAATACTGTGTTTACTCATGGGTAGAAACAAAGAAAATATTTGAATTAACATTGATCAACATCTGACGGTTGTAGTTCAATCACAGGACTTGATATGTTCAGGAATCAGCACGGGACTTGACTATGAAATTTTGACGACTGATGGGGTTCATGACCACGGGTGGTCCAGCAGTACGCGGCCATGCCTGGAACTTCTTGTCGGTCTCTTCCCACCATTCCTTGTTTGAAACCGTAGATGGAGTAGTACCTGTTCAAACAATGTAATACATAAAAAACGATGCTTGTAATACATAACCACAAGGGTGGTGCCTAATTGGTTTGAGCTTGGCTCCAAAGGTCAAAAGTATCAGGAGGTCTCAGGTTCAAATCCAAGAAGAAATAAAAATCCCCTTGTGGCCACGAAGGTTCAAATGCGGTGACTCGGGGCTATCTGCAAAGCAGGTGGTCGCCCTGGGATTAGTGGGCTCGCATAGCGGGTTGGATCCAGGCTAATAAAAAAAACGATGCCTGTTGGAAATATGTTCAAATTACCTAAGGGTCATTGGCCATGGGCCAAAGCAGTAGATCCAGGTCAAGGGTTCAAGCCTTACCAAAAGTGAGGGGTGTGGAAGTTTTTCCGTACATACATTTTACATAGTTCAAGTATATATGTTCAGATTAATATTGTGAGCGCATGTGTCTGTGTTGTATCTATACCTCCAAAAATCTTTTTGTCGGCAAAAATATGGTCACAGGCAAATCCAACCGCAATCGCTCCTGCAACAGCACCAAGAATCTTTGCTCCAGTCATTTCTTCAAGCTGAAGCATCAAAGGGAACAACTGGTAAGTTTAGCAGACAGCTTCATAATCCAACTGCAACACATACAATAATGCATAATACTTTGTGTTTAGAGCAAATTGCATGAAAATGCAACTTACTTTGGTCCGATTCCTACATTTTGTAACTTACTTTAACAACCATCATTTTGGTACCTCAATTGCGACATGTCAAACGTTTAGGTAGTTGGTTTACATCTAAAAATGCATGAAAATGCAGCGTACTTGGGTCCAATTCCTGTTCTGTGTAACGTACTTTGATCTTAATGTTTGAGATATGACATCATAGATACCAAAATAAAGGTTTTGAATGAATGTTATACAAAATAGGAATCATACCAAAGTATGTTGCATTTTCATGCAATTTGCCCTTTTGTTTATTTGAGTTTGACCATAACAGATCCAAAGTTCCAGTGTGGATTGTTCTGCTCGGATCATCTTACCGTTGTGAAAATCCCCACTTAGAGTTGGTTGTTCGGAGCTCAGGTGATAAGCACCCCCCCCCCCAAAGAAAAAAAACACACACACACGCACGCACACGGCTTCCACTAACAACTAATCATTGAACTGTAAATTTTAAAATAAATAAGGATGATTAATCAAGCTAGGCTGAGATGAATCAAACAAGGCCCCTGGTACTTATTATCCATGAAAATGTTAATGGCATCCAACTTGAAGTAATTTTTCTAAACTGAGATCAACTTCCGTCTGCTGTAGCCCAATTTAGAACAATTGTCATAGTTATTTACCCTCTATGCAAATTGGCTAATTTTGTGATTATTGCCCTAATCTAAAAAAGGTATTTTGCAAATCAAAATCTCTGGCTTACATATGTTTACACAATCCAAAAACAATTATATTATGTATTAAACTATTAACATTTAACATACAGTGCAACAGTCAATCGCTGCTCATGTGGTAAAGTAATATAAGGTAACTAGACAGGATGCTGCTTAAAACACTCTCTGAGGGATTAACTACTTGTTAAATACTTAAATATAAGTCGTGACACATATAATTAATAAAGATACAAGTTAAGATGCACTGAGGTGGATATGTCAAACTTGGACCTAAATTTCTTTTTTCTCGTATTAATTTATTTTTATTTTCCCATAGGAAAAAATGGTTGGGTGCATGCATGTTTTCTGCTGAATTTAACAATTAACGTTTAATAACAAGGAAAGGGTTTGTTCCCTATATGTAAGGGATTAACATCCGTATGGGATTCACTGAATTGGTTTGGTTTGGTTTGTACAGTGAGGATTAACCATGTCATAGGAAGAAGAAAAATTGTTTGCTAAGATAATTAGTTTCTTGGATTTTTGGAAGAAACTGCAGACCTCCAAAAAGTTGGTCAATCACTTTGTTTCGTTATAACTTGCAAGTTATATTTGTTCAATAAACGTTCTCAGGTCATATCAAATTGGTATCAAAGCTATCTTTGAGACCAGAGGCAGTAAAAAAGGTAAATGACCACGAAGTTACGTTGAGGACTAAGATCATGGAAGTGAAAACGACCATGTTGAATTGTTTCATTTGAATAGACGAGAAGTCTGCCTTGATGGAGGAACTAGTGCAAAAATTTGTCAAAGCACAAAAATACAACATTGGGGCAATACGGTAATACCATCAGGAGAAGGTGTGCCAACAATGGAGGGGCACATTCTCTTCTACATGACAAGAAAAGAGATAATGGATAAAGCCATTGACGAGATCAACAGGAGAAAATCTGGAAGGAAAAGCAGTGTGATTACGGTAATGAAATGCCAGAAGGCAGGGGATATGACTTGGAGACGAAGGCTAGGGGCCACCATGAACGGAAAACAAGGAGGTGGATCACCATGTGGAATAACAACCGGCTGCAAGAGAGCAAGCGGAGCTCAAAATCAACTGCCAAATGACGAGAGAAGGCCAAGAACAGGTAGCCACTTATTTGATGAGGGATGGTATTGGAACGAAACAAAGATACAAGGTTGTAGGAAAGCCCTAGTTTGGACATACTTGCTCCCCAATTTGAACCTAATTTGAGACGAAGATATGGAGCCCTCTCTAGGCATGCTAAATTGGGACCCAAAATTGATTGTGAGTGGTTGGGACAACAGCTTTGAGCAGTCACCTTGAGGACAAGGTCTATTTTTGGTGGGGAGTAATGTTAGGACTCATATGTGGACCTTGGCCCGGTTTATTAATTAGAATATAATAATAAGAAAGGGTTTAATCCCTATACATAAAGGATTGACCAAATCATTAGAGACAAACATATTGTTTGGTAAGATAATCATTAGTTTCTATGGTTTTTGGGAGAGACAGCAAACCTCTCATAAGTTGGTTAATGACTTTGTTTATCTTACTAGTTATTTCATCCAATAAACTTACCCTGTTCCTATCACTAAATTGACCCTGAGAAGCGTAAGAGCATCGAGCATTATAACTGAAACTGTGTTAAAGACTTAAAGTGAACTGAATGCCAGGTCATCCCTCCAACCACTTCTACAAGTGCATTGATATTATATTCCACAAGTAAAACAGGTGGAAGTAGAATGTTGGACAGGAAAGGAGAGGATGGCTATCACCATAAACTGAAACTAAGTTAAAGTGGACTGCTTGAGGGATAAAAATCATATTGCAATTTCAGATGTTATCCTATAGCCACTAATGAATGAGGTTACAAACTTGCAAAGAGAATTTGTAATCCACGTACATGTTTTTATAAACCTAACAAGTAACAGCTAATAATACACAAGTTTCTAAACACACAGTTTCATGGATATAAAACAAAATGACACACTTGTGCTTCAAACGTAAAAGCACTCAAAGGAGAGGGTAAAAGTAGAATACTAAGGATTAAGCGAGTGTTTTTCTATTGATTGCTAAGAAGAAAAAGTAACTATGTCCGCAAATTGGATTTTCCATAGCAAAAGAGACGAGTGTCATAAGGACAACTCTAATACACTCAAATCTAATCACAACAAGCGAAATAATTCTAAGGGAGCCTGATTAGGGAAGTAAAAATGTTCACATGGTGTATGGTACTCTTTCCCAACTATCACATGCCAAATAAATTTGCACACAAACTCTGATCTGCATCCACGAGGACCATATCCACCCCAACCCTAGAATACCAATACAAACAGCCATAATCCAAACTCTGGGGCTCATTTTTTATTGTCCAGATCCTGGAGGTGTAGAAGGTGCTTTTCTAGAAAAAAAAGGGGTGCTTCCATCCCATGCCAGATACCTGTATTGGAACTCTTGACCATGAACACAAGGGGATAAAAATTGGGGATATGAGAGGTGCAATTTTGGACACATTTTTCTCTTAAAACAATGAGAAACAAGGCTAAAATTCTAAAATGAAACTCAAATCTTATGAGCAATATACAACTACAAAACAACAAATTATTTTACCTTAACAGCTTGGACTAACTAAAGTAAGTGCACGATATGACATAGATTAAGTATGTGCTAAACTGCTTATTATTTATTTATTTAATATATAAACTATGAGAGATTTTTTTTTCTTTTATTGTTATTTTTAGAGTCGTATATGCACATCCTTGCAGTCTGGGTGCTTTGCATATGGGATGAGGGAAACAAGAAGCAAAATGATAAACAAACTGAGGCAAGCCTTGGAGAACAAGTAACATTCCTCATGTGACTAGATTTTCATGGATTCAAGTTATAGGGAAAACCTATTTTCAACAATACAAAAATCAAATGCTTACATCTGCAATCAGTCTCCATCCCTAGCTAGTTCTCTCCTAACCAATATCACATGATATTCTTTAAAAATACTATTGAGTGAAAGAGATGGGAATCTTCCATGGTCTCCAAACAGACCAATTCCGCTCAAGATTGTTTTCTTTTACACCCACATCTAGAAACCCCCTCTTAGTAGAAGTCACCCTGCTCAATGCATCCAGGAGATTATGTTGGCCAATACCATCATCACAAGTAATGTGCACTAATTTTCCCAACATCCACTACAATCTTACTTTGTATCCTCGTTTCTAATCCTGATCATCCTTGTGTGGCAACATCCTACTCAATGCATAATAATTCTATAGTTGCCATACTCCATTCAGAAAAAGAGAAGAGTTCATATTTGACTTTTTTGGCATTAAATGATTAATGTTTTAAATTTTATATATTTAAAAATTCGGCTTTGAGATTAAAAATGATCATCTTATTAACCATAAATCTGTTTGCAATGATAAAACACTTAAACACTTGAAAGCTAAAAACACCCATTTCAATCTTAAATTTGAAAAGCAGAAGGGTTGAATGTATAAGACAAGAAGGGATCATTTTCCGGAAAGATGGGTAATAGTCTGCTCATAAACAGGGAGAAGACTTCTACCCTATTGTCGGAGCACTTAGAATTACTGAATAGTGAATACAAAAACTCTTAAAAAGCTTGCTGCCGAAGTTGAATGCCTAAATACCCCAATTTCTCTATATTACATATTTTGTAGCATAGGTGTTTATCAATAGTTACAAACATGTCTTCTGCAGGATTCTTCAGCTATCTGTAGATAAAGCATCCTTATCTAACTTATGATAGACAGGTTTTACTTGAATGCCATGCACCTAGAGGTATTGCTTTAACTGTGAACATCCTAACTTGTACATCAAGCTTCTCAAAGATTTCATCCATTCCAAACTGACCTTGTGAAATCTCCAATTTTTTACAGGGTTACCAAACCTTTGTGTTGATGATTATCTTATTTGATTGGATACCATTGTGTTTACACATAAATGACTTCTTCCTATTACAAATGGAGTATACATTATTGTTAAAAAACCATTTACTGTATCAAAATGGTAAAGCAAAAAACAACTTACAGGAGATAAAGGAACTGGTTTTTGTTAAGTACCCACAAACTTATAGCATAATGACAAATATGAACATGTAGTAACTTAGTAAGATTAGGATAACCAAATTTGACAAGCAATGTGAGGCTTAGACCATACCATCCAACACCCAAAGACAAGTTATCAATATCAAGAATGCCTTGTAAAGATAACAAACTTCTCACCACCATCACACTTGAACATTGCAAGTTGCCAGACGTAATGCCAGCTGGATCCTTCTTTTGTAGACTATGAATATCTACCACATGAAATTACCAATGTACAACAGTAAACACTTCTAACATCTCAACTTTGGTCTCTCTTTAGATTCTTGCTGAAGATTCAGCAAATACCACAGTTTGCTCTACCTGGTAATGGAGTTCTACATTTATCATTACCTCTGTGGTCATCTTTGAAGTTGAAGCACACAGTTAGAGATCGGTCTATATATTGAAGAACAAGATGACAAAAGAATATAACTCCCTGTGAACGAAAGAGTCAATGGAGAAAAAAGGCAAACTCCATTTTCAGCCTATTGCGTTAACAACAAAACATATAACCCGATTTGAAAGCGTACATATCCCACTAGGCCACTACAAGGCAAAACAAGTTCAGCCCCTAACATCTCAACATGAAATGTCTCCCACAAAATTCCTAATTCTCAATGAATGAAACTCCCTCTAATCCCAAAAACTACAAGTTACATTTCCATTATCAATGTCATCCCAGTTATAACCTTTTTGACAGAAAACTAAGTAATATCAAACTCTAGATAAAATATACAAACAGAAAATATTGGTACTACCTAGCTAACAAAATTATATAAATTGTGCCAAGTGTCATATCAAAAAACAAAGTCTACTTCTTTTGGAAAGGATGGAGTGCGACATAATTCAAAGAACAGTCGCAGCACTAGTTCATAAAGTACAAAAACGACCTAATTTTACTTTTGATTTTGAGGGATATAGGAGCTTGTGCAGCTTAATACTAATCTCACGGACCTTCTGTTAGCAAATCGATGGATCCCATATCTAGATTTCTCCTTTAAAACACAAAACTTTAGATTAAATAGAACATATCATCACAATTTCATGAACTAATTGCAAGCAATCTATCCGAAATACAAATTTACACAGAAATAAATTATCAAGAAAATCATTCAGATTACCTCTGTGTAATGCAAAAGAACTAAAATTGAGCCCTAATCCGCAACCAAAACGAATAGCGAAGATGAAGATCCTTGCGGCGGGTGTAATTTATTCAGTCGAAGAACTAAATTTTGCAAAAAGGCCCTCGCTCCATATTTATTTTTTCCATCTAGCCATTCATCTATGAAAATTGGACAAATTACATGAAAAAATAATTAACTTTAATTTGATTCCTATTTTGAATAATATACTTTTAAAACTTTTATTTTGGTACCTAAGATGTAATGTATTAAATATTTAAGTACTGGGATAACTGGTTGAAGCATTATCTCTTTCTTCCAATAAACCACAATACATAAAAATTAATTTTAGATTGAGATATTCATGTCAGCAAATAATACTTAGTTGGATACCAGATCACTTGTAACATCAGTATGGTAACCGGATAATGCTAAAACCGGTTACCCCGGTACTTAAATGTCTAGAACTTTATATCTTAGGTAACAAAATGAAAGTTTTGAAAGTACGTTACAAAAATATGAATCATGTTAAAGTAAGTTTACTTTTTCATGCAAAATTTGCCCATAAAAATTTAAGAAAATATAGTAGAAGTTATTTCTTAAATTTTATTATAAATATCAGGATAAATTGTTGCATACAATGTGTTTTAGTGAATAAAATCTTACCCGGTAAATAGATAGTGTTGAATTTTTACCGATAAATGTTTACCGGGTAAGTGTTTAGGTAAACGGCCCCTTAGTCGCATATTTTCATCTTCACCATCCATCAGACTCACCACCACTGGGCACCACCATTGTTGAACCTCTGGTCACCCGAGGTACACCCAAATACAGATCAATCTCTCCACCTTCATTTCCTATTTCTTCACTATGTGAAATATGTACAGAAAATGATGAATCTGTTGAAAAAAATTAGATTTGAAATATGTACATTGAACTAAACAAATAGGCATTCTGGTAATAATGAATCTGTTGAAACAAATAGGGATTTCAAGTACTTGTTCGAGCAATCGATATTTTTTGAAGAATCGCTAAATGGAAATCAACGAGATTGTGTACCTGTTGTTCGAGCAATCGATGCAGAGAGAGACAAATTCAAGCAATAGCGATGCTCAACAAGATTCGACGATAGACTCGAGCGATGGTGATGAGATCAACGAGATTGGACGATGTTATTCGACAATAGACGAGCGATGAGAAGAGAAGGTATTCATATATTTTTTATTTAATTTTGATTTATTTTTTAATATAAATCTTTTAGATCATATATTTTTTTATTTAATTCTGATTTGTTTTTTAATAGAAATGGGTAAGTAAATACTTTTATTTAATTTTAAAAATTTTAAACTTTTTCTTAATCTTTAGATAAGCTCAAAAAAATGTTCCTAAAAATTGATGCAACTTTTTAGAGACATTTTTTATAAAAAAAAACTTCTCTAAAACTGTTAACGACATTTCTTACACTGTATAATTAGTCTATAAATCCTTCTTTAAATGTCATCCAACCTTTAGTTACGATTCTCATTTTTGTCATTTAAATTCTTCTATATAATGTAGTTTTAGATACACTTCTAAAAGCTTCTCAGAATATTTCTTCTTTAAAGCTCCTTCTTCCTGTAGTGTAAATATTAACGAATGTCGTGATCATAGACGATTGTATGACGAGGATATCACCGTCGACGATAATCGTATTTGTGGATAATATTCTGGTATGTCGCTGTTATAGAATTTTTACCCAAACAGTAGCACTATATATATATATATATATATATTATGACGTGAGCATATAAAACCTACAGGCCGAGTCCAATGTAACCGGTTACATAATAATTGCTATGGACCCAACTTTTTTTTTTAAGAAAAGGTCATTTTTTTATAATCTCTTACTGTATTGATCCTAAGAGTAACGAAAGGTGTAGAGATGGTTTATCAAACGCTTATCGAGTAAGGGGCCGTTTACTAAACGTTTACCAGTAACTTTCCTTACCGGATGAACATGACAAGGTTCAAAAATCTTACCCGGTAAGAACAATGATAAAGATGAAAAGTCTTGCTCGGTAAGTGAGGGTAACAACTCTTACCCGGGTAAGTGCTTACCGGGTAAATTGTTGCATACGATACCATTTTGATATACTACAATCTAACTCGGTAAAATAAATTATGGTGTTAACTACTAATGGTAAGCGCTTACAAGGAATGGATCCAAACATATTGATTAAGAGAAACAACATATGTTTTATTCAACCCGAATTTAACCAATCTAAAGCGTTATCGTGCATTTTCTACCGCTTATATCTGCTATTCAGTTTAAATTAATCTAACTCGAGAAGAAGCATCCTTTGAATTCATCCTTCTCAGTGAGAAACTGCGAAAACCTTGACATCATCCAAGATAGGGCCGCAAAAGTGACCATAATCGTTGAGCTTCGTATGATAAAAAGCACTGAAGAATGTGAGTCTTGTTCTAGTCGAAATCGCTTCAAACTTAAAGCTTGCGCTTTTAAAACCTCCTTTTCCTATAGACTCGTAGTTTACTTTTAGGGTTTCCGATGCCGCAAAAGCCTCCACCATCATTGATCCATGGCACCCGTTCTTCGCATCTCCAATCGTGAATGATAGTATGTACACTTTCTTAGGCACCGTGCGAATGATTTGTGCGATAGCAGTTTCCCTCCCTCCAACCAGCTCGATGGCAGCTTGGCCCTCCGGCACTTGAAAGTGTTTCAAATCGATGTATTTTACTGGTTTCAGCGACTCGATGATCCAACCGGGAAGTGGTGAAACTACGTCGTGTATTTTGGGAAGGAGGAGGACTCCGGTTGAGAAGTTCTTGAACACGTGAGGTCCAATCTCAAACCCACCATTTTTCACCAAATTTCCTGCATTGTGTTCATCAAAACTTACTCAAATCATTTCATTACAACGATTTTTTTAAAGTGTACTACAAAACCTGTTAAGACGTCCAAATGGGGGTCCTATAAACGTACCGTAACACATTTATATATGACACACAATTGTTTGGTCTAATAAACTTAAATCCTATAAATATGAATAAGTTTATCAACACACTTAAATTTTTTCGGCATCATATAAACTCAATTTTGTTGTAATAGCACTACAACAAAATTGGGTTTATAGAACACCCCCAATTTCTAAGCGTCCTAATAGACCGCTTCATAGAACTTAATTTATAGGATCAAAATATAAAGTGTCATATCTAAAGGTGTTGTAATAAGTTTATATGACGCTTTTGGGCGTCTTAACAATTTTTTTAAGACATTTTTAATACAAAGTGTCGCATTAGCAACTTTATAGCACACTTTTGAGAAAATGTCCTATAAACTCAATTTTTTATAGGACATCTGTTTTTATAGGGCAGTTTTTCAAATAGTGTCATATAAAGTTGCTAATGAGACGCTTTATATTAAAAGTGTCCTAAAAAACTTATTACGACATCACAAAACGTCGTATAAACTTATTACAACGCGTTTAGATAGGACACTTTAATTTTCAAGTCCTCTAAACTAAGTCTTATAAAGAGGTCTATTAGGACGCTCAGAAATTGGGAGTGTCCTGTAAACCCGATTTTGTTGTAGTGTATATATAGACAGACATGTTACCTCCAACGTAACGTAGAGGAAGCATCTCTTTGATGGCAATGGCATCCAATAGAGGTCCACAGGTAGGGTCTTCTTGAACACCCGGGTTATGAAAAACGACCTTCGCTCGATCAGAAGTAGCCATGAAAGCGAAAGCGTAAGTGTCTCCTCCATCGCTGCTATACAAAGTTTGAATCGGAAGGTCTTCCGACTTGCCAGAAGCCAAGACCCGCAACACCTCGTCTTGAGCACAAGTTCTTGTCGCAGAAAATGTGAGGGAATAAATCGACCCGGCCTTCACATTAACAACTTGCGATATAGAAGCTTCGTTTCCGAGCCTTGCTGCATGGGCCCCACGAGGGATCGCGAAATAGAAGCCGCCTGGCTGGGGCCCGCCGGAAACGTACTCCACAATGCCGGAAATCTCCCATTTGGGTAAAGAATACTTCCCTACGATCACCGTTTTCTGGAGGTTTGATGGTTCTGGTGCTTTTTCGAAGTTCCCGTTTGCAAGATACCCTAAATAAACGACGAAAACGGCGAAATGCATTAAAATACAACATGAAGTTTGTAATTTGTAACATGTCGATTTCTAACGTTTGATTACGTGGATGCCAAATTTATTATCCACTACTATGCATTTTGCAATCAATAACCAAACTAAGCCACCCACAAAAAAATTAAGGGCTTGTTTGGCAATAGTTGCTGAATGATTTGCTACAAGATGATTAAGTGGTCAGAATGATTAAGAGACTCTTAAAATATAGTGCAAAATGAAATATGGTTATTTGGTAATTGTTCAGAATGAAATTAGGGGGCTGAATGGTTCAGAGATGCCCAAGACACAAAATTATTTAGAGGGTCTTAGAACCATTAAGAGACGGACTTTTTTTGTTAAAAAAGATTCACCTCTTAACGATTTAGAGACCATCCATTAATGTAACTATTAAGAAGTAAATAAAGCGTAACTAATAAAACCCAAAGAGAGGTGCTTACCATCAAGAAATGGAGTAGTCGCATAAGCTTGAGAGAAGAGGATAGAGAGAAGAACAAGAGACATGAACAAGCCCATTTTTGTTTGTCGTAGGATAACTTGCCATTACAACCTTAATATATATATATACAAGATAACCACTACAATAACTTATAGGTATTTGGAATTGCTTATAAAAAAAAATTATTGACTTATTTCGGTGTGGTACCGTTAGTAAGCACTTTTGAGTGTTTGGATAAACAACTTATACCGATGTTAAACTGGTAATAAGAAGTTTTTGAAGAAGTTAAACCCTTATGACTTATAATAAGTTGATAAGTACTTTTGTAAGAAATAATCTCCAGCACAAACCAACAATAAAACGTCTTATTTAAAAGTGTTACAATAAGTTTGTATAATGTTTTTGTGTGTCTTAAAAAGTTTTTTACGATATTTTAAAAAAATAAAGGTTTATATTAGTTATTTTATAAAATGAAAAGTGTGATACAAAAACCTATGTTTATAGAATACTCTTGAAAGGCGTTCTATAAAAATATACGCATGAGATGAAAGTGTTCTATAAAATAACTAATATAACATTTTATTTTAATAATGTCCAAATTTGTTAAAACATATAAAAACGTCATATAAACTTATTGTAACACTTTTATATAAAATGTTTTATAGTTTGGTTATATAAGACCGTCTATTAAAAGGTTTATACACCTTTAATGTTTTATAAACCTGATTTCAGGATGGACAGTCCTCGAGTGGGGTCCCATGCACCTACTTAACTGATTTCGCAAGTAATTTTTTCTAGGTATGAAACATTAATTCACTAAACTTTGAGTGGTGCTCTGTGATGTTAGAAAACACAAGAAATATCAACAAAAAAAACCAAATAAATCTCTCGAAATCAACCAAAAAAACCGAAAAGTCTATCGAAATCAACCAAAAAACCGAGAAGTCTATTAAAATCGAATTTAGAGGCCGTTTATCAAATGCTTACCCGGGTAAGCGCTTACCAAGTAACATTACCTCACTGGATGAATATGGTAAAGACCAAGAATCTTACCCGGTAAGAGCTGAGACAAGGACCAAGAATCTTACCCGGTAAGAGCTGAGACAAGGACCAAGAGTCTTACCCGGTAAGTATGGGCTATGACTCTTACCACGGTAAACACTTATTGGGTAAATTGTTGCATACGGTGTCATTTTGCTGGACTAAAATTTTACCCGACAAATAAATAATAGTTTTAAATTTTACCGATAAACACTTACCCAATAAGCTTTTGGTAAACAACACTGCAATTTATGTATATACAAGTATTAAAGTGTAGAGGGACAAACCACGTTAAAGTGGCACAAAATTAGGAGCAAAATGCTGGGGGTGAAGTTGAGTGCGTCATTGGTTATGGCGACAGTAGCTCTGTTTTTGTTGCAAGAATTGAATGAACCTCTGCCACTTCTCTTTAATTCCACTTTGCTTATCATTTTGTAAGCAATAAATTACATAAATGACCCATGTGATTTATTGAAAATTATAATTCTAACTTTTGAAACTACAGTTCACTTATCTGATAAACATTTATTGGTAAAATTTAATATTATCGTTTACTTATCGTACAAGATTTTATTCACTAAAACACATCGTATGTAACAGTTTATCCGGGTAACCGCTAACCATGGTAAGATTCCTCTTCTTCACTTACGGGGTAAGACTCGAGATTCTTGTCTTCGCTCTTACCGGGTAAGATTATTAGTCTTTGATATATTCATCCGGTAAAGTAAAGTGACTTAATTGGTAAGCGTTTATCCGGGTAAGCGTTTGGTAAACGACACTTTAATCACGTAAAAATATATGTTGCTTATTTGAAATTTTATGTTGCATTTTGGACATTTTGTATTTGACGTAAATCTCAACGCTGTTATGACCAGGGGCGGATCTAGTGCATGGTGGTAGGGGTCCTAGGTAGGCCCCCCAACAAACCCACAAATTTTTTTTATAAAGAAAAGCTATAACAAGATTTGTTTAGTAAAAAATTTTATTGTGCGTCCAACAAGAACAAGGCAAGGGCCCCCAACTTGATATTCTGATTATTAATTAGTCCATTTGCAGCATACACTGATATTATTGTTTGAAATATAAAATATAAAAATTATACACCTCGATGAATTAGTAGAAATCAACTGAAAATCGACTTGAATAAGTTATCTTTATTCGATTAACTGAACCGTTTAATCCGAAAAAGAAAACCCAAAACTATTTTATCCGGATTAGAGATGGCCAAATGGGCCCGGCCCGGCCCGTAACCGACGGAGGAC
>NC_037536.1:8906947-8941592 GCF_001531365.2 Cynara cardunculus var. scolymus | reverse complement strand
ATATATATATATATATATATATATATATATATATATATATATATATATAAAGAAGAGTCCAAGCAAGATTCCTTTAGATCCGAAAAAAAAGTCTTGAGGGGCTGTTTACTCAAATGTTTATTCGGTAAATGCTTATCAATAGGAGTCGACACTATAATTTGTTTAGATGCGTAAGATTTTAGTACATCAAACCATATAGAATGCAACAATTTACTAGGTAAACGCTTACCTGGGTAATAGTCGTCATCATCACTTACCGGGTAAGACTCTTTATCATTCTCATCGCTCTTATCCGGTAAGATTCATGGCTCTTTTCATGTTCATCCGAAGAGGAAATTTATGCGTTAAACAAGTGTTTAGTAAATGGCCCCTTAAAAATGTTGATTCCAATCCATCAAGGAATATAAAAATGTGATATAAGCACAAATTAGCAACTTTATCTTATATCTTCTTCATACGACTACTGTCTTTAACTTGTTACTAAAAGACCAGTTGTAGAATGGAATATGGATCGCTTGGGCACTTCTATGGTTTGTGAAAAAATAATTCGGCTACAACTGAAGTTAAGCTCAATACAATAAAATGGGTCTTTTAAGGCGCATAACCATCATTGGGATAGAGTATAACGAGAATTTAAGCATGGACGGACCTAGAGTAGGGCATATGGTGGCACGTGCCACTGTATTATTCCTCCATCGAAGGGTAAAAAAATTTAGGTTCGTGAAAGGTGCAACCGTATTAATTTGTTTGTGTCATCGTATGTATTTTGAAACTACAATGAGAACAAGTTTTATTTTGTAAAGTTGGTTTGCAAGATTTTTATTCCACCCCAAACTCAAATTGAATCCTATTATTGTCATTTTCTTAGTCAAATGGTGTCACTATTTGGAAAAAAAAACTCTGTACATTTGTTTCTTATAGTCAAATGGTGCCATCGTTTGAAAAAATTTCTGGGTCCGTCCATGAATTTAAGTTTATAGAAACATATATAATTGTGTGCCATATACAATGACATTACAATGTGTTGAAAAGAATGATACAAAACAATCAAGAAAAACATGAACTGATAAGCGATGAGCAACTAATGTGTCAATGGATGTCCATCATGCACACAAAAGTTAGCTTCAGACTTGTAAAGGATGGCTTCAAGGCCATGAAAGATGGTCACTAACAAAGAAAAACCTTCGGTGTGTCTTTCACGGCCTTGAGTGATTTCCTTTACGTTCGTGAGCAAGAATAATGGAAAAAATCCAAGTTTTTAACTCTTGATTTGCAATGAGTTTTTTCTTACCGCCTAACGGATAATTTAAATTCAAGCTACGAAACAAGAGAAATTTCTTTTTCACATACTGAGCTTGAATCATTGTATCATACTGAATCATTTCAAACTAAACCTTCATCTGTTTTTGAATTACAATCCGAAAAGTCTGATAAACTTTCTGAGTTTATTGAAAACATGACTTCTGAAGTATTTGAAAATCTTATAAATGAGTTAGACTCGGATTTTGAAACTGAAGTGATTTATGCTTTTGTTAAGAATGAAGAAGTCATTGAACAAGATTGGATTGTGCATTCGAATCCTGAATTTGATTATACTTTTCAATAAGATATTTCACATAAGTCCAAAGCTGTTAATAATCCTCAAGTTTACAAAAGGAAGAGTGCTTCAAAGAAAAACTTTTCAAATTCTAAATTTCAAAAAGAGGAACCATAATTTGTGAAGTTAAATTTGTTTGGAAGTAGGTTCCAAAACAATAATATGAATGGCGCGTAAAGTCTATATCTTCTAATGTGATTCCTAACCCACCAGGACCCATTTGAAAACGGGTACCTAAATCTCTGTGATTGATTTTACAGGACTATCATGTGTGGTACATAGACTCTGGATGCTCAAGACACATGACAGGACACATGCACTTTTTGAGTGATTTTAAAGTGAAGCCTGAAGGAACGGTCACGTTTGGTAACAAAGAGAAATGATTTATTAGAGGTTATGACACTTTGTCAAATGACACCGCTACAATCAAGAAAGTCTTCTACGTTGAAGGATTGGAGCATAACTTGTTTAGTATAAGTCATTTATGTGACAATGGATTTAATGTCAAATTCTTCACTAATGGATGTGCCATAGTTGATTCCGAAGGAATTGAAGTTATTCCAGCTGAAAGATATGGTAATCTGTATATGGTAAATTTCACAACTCTGATTGCTTCTCGGCCTATATGTTTAATCTCAAAGGCAACAAAGGAAGCCAGTTAGATATGGCATCGCATATTATCTTATCAAAACTTCAAGTATATCAACAAGCTCGTAAGCAAGTCATTGGTATACCAGAACTAAGATTTGACAAGAATTATTTGTGTTCCACATACAAAATGAGTAAGATGACTATAAGTTCTCATAAAGCCAAAACTGAATCGTCTTGAAAATCTCCTCTCGAGATGATTCACATGGATCTGTGTGGACCAATGTGGACTCAACTGTTAGGTGGTAAAAAGTACATTTTGGTGATGGTTGATGAATATTCCAAATATATGTGGCTAGAGTTTCTAAGAGCCAAGTTTGATGCACCGAAGATAATTATTGCATTTATCAAGCACATTCAAGTTCTTCTACAACTTCCTGTGCAAAAGATTTGACGTGACAACGACACAAAATTTACAAATGAAACCCTTCAAAGTTATATTCACTCTGTTGGGATTTCTCATAATTTTTCTGCTGTTCAAACCCCACAACAAAAATGGAGTTGTTGAAAGAAGAAAACCGGACATTGGTTGAAGCTGCTCGCACAATGCTTGCATACTCTGGCTTACCTCTGTATATGTGGGCTAAAGTTGTTTCTACTGCATGCTTCACATAAAATTGCACGATCATTGTCAAAAGATTAAATAAAATTGCTTATGAGATAATCAATAATCTCAAGCCTAATGTCAAATTTGTTCATATTTTTGGCTACAAATGTTTCGTGCTGAATGATCGAGACAATCTAGGGAAGTTTGATAAAAAGGCAAATGAAGGTTACTTTATTGGATATTCTCTCAAGTCAAAAGCCTTCAGAGTCTACATCTTACGAACAAAGATTGTCATTGAAAGCATCAATGTTAGATTTGATGAAACATCGACTTCTGAACAACACGGTTCATGACTCAATCTACAACCGTTAGCTTCTACACAAAGAAGTGTAGAACCTGTACCGAATAACAGGACAACGAATTCTAACTCTATTGTTAAATCAAATTTAAATTATTGTTTAATGATGCATTTGAATTAACTTGGGATATTCTTGTAGAATATGAAGTATCCGACTTACCCAAATATAATGAACCAGTGGTCCCAATTTCGCAAGTTACACAACTTTCTGGACTATCTAAAGCTTGTTATTCAACATCAATTTGTGTTCATCCAGAAACTATTGAAGTTACTGAATCTGAGCCTGTTCAAGCTGAGGCACATACTCAATTTGAAATTGTTTAACCCAATGTTGATCAATCTAAGTCTACTTTACCTACTGATGAAGCTAAACACTCAAAAATTGAAGCTGAATACAAGTTGTAACGATATTATCATGTTTGAGGGGAGCTTATCAATATTTGAAATGATTGATATTTAGGAGAGATTGTTCGAGATTGTTTAAAAGTTAAAGAAGTTTGTTCCTTGAAGGAGATTGTTAAAGATTGAGGGAGATTGTAAAAATTATGAAGAATTAGAGAATGTCTAAAAGTCAAGTATAGAAAGAGTTTTCAAATGGGAGATTGCAAAAGCTATGAAAGATAATATCTGTCAAAGTTTGTTGAAGATTTTTGAAGATCATTGTTGTTAAAGCTGAAGTTTTAAAAATCTAAAGAATTTGCTATTTTTGGACTTGAATCCAAAATAGGAGATTGTTGAGTTTAAAAATGTTATATTCAAGTCCTTGTGCTTAAAGTGTTTTATTATGCTTTATAATATAGTCTTAATGCTTTGTAGTTAGTTTGTTCTTTGTAATCTGTTGGTATAAATAGGTTGGTAGTTTTACTAGTTGGTTAGAAGCGATTAACAAATTTCTTAGCATCGAGAGATTTACGTGAAATCATTGAGAGAGAGAGAGAGCTCAAGAACACTCTGTACTTTGAACATCATCAATATACGTGCCGACATAAAAACTTCTGCAAATTTGTGTTCTTGATCTTTATTGTTATAGACTTGAAACTAGGATCTATAGAGGTTCAGAGAGATAGCAAGTTTTTCTGATGGTACTTTGAAATTGATCAAGATGCAATTGAAGAACAAGCTTGATGTTGACAAAAACGAGAGGATAAAGATGGATGAGAGGGACAAAGAATTGATTGTCAAAGCTTTAGATTATATTGAAGATCGACTGCAATTTAGGAACATTATCAGGAGGTTTGAAACCTATTTTGGTCTTAGAAAGAAAAGAAGAAGGTTTGTATAAAGATTGTAACCTGATTACAAAGGGGGAGAATGCTGAGGTTTAAATTGTAATTGTAATCAAGGTATAGGGGCTTATCTTGTAAATACCCTTGGGATACAAATACATTTATGTTAGTTTGTTTAGCTAACCAAGCTTTCTCATATTGTAACCATATTTTGTAAAACTCTCTCAATATCAATACAAAGAAGATTTTTCTATTGATGATTTCTTGAAGCTTTTATTAATACAACTTGATTTTGGGTTTAACACTATGATAGGTAAGTGATACTTGGAGAGATCATTGAAGTTGAACACAACAAGTATAGCGTAGGACCAAAGGATTTGCATGCCTAGGCTAGAGTCTCTGCTTAGCTGGGCCAGAGGCTCTGTTTCTTCATGACTTAACTTCTGGTCGAGTAACTCTGCAACTTCAGCTCAGGTTCTGGTCCAACTTCCTTTTAGAGCATACGTCTTCTAGTTGAGGACTTGGCTTATTTTTACAATAAAAAATGATGTAAATACACAACATCCCTATAGCATCATGAGGCAGGGACATCCAGGGATGAGTTCATCACTAGTCCCCAACATCATAATGATGGCTTCAGTTCTTCAATTGCAAATAAGATTTTCTCAAAGTTTCAATCAAAAGTTGCCTTTCTTGACAAGAGATTTGATAACCGAAGCATAGCAGAATTTAGCTTCATCAAAAAAGTGGTGGACAAACAAGGTTGGTCAACACTATGTGAGGTACAACATTCATATAACTTAACTTTTGTCAGGGAATTCTATGTTGTGACCTTTGTTTGTAGTACTACCTCGATCAAAATAGGAGAAGTCAAAGTGTCCAATTTTGAGGTTTGAAAAAATCTGTGATAAACATGTGAGAAACAACCTGTTTGATATAATATGTGTGATACAATCTGTTTGATACAATCTATATGATACAAGTTATGATAATCATGTAATACAACCTGTCTAATACAAATTATGTGATATAATATCTGATAATAGTGTGATACAACTTGTGTGATACAATATGTGATAATTGTGTGATTCAACATGTACTCAATCGTGATATGAGCTCAATCGGCTAATATGTGATACAAACTGTGATAATCGCGTGATAGTCAGACGTGATCATACAAGGAACTCGAGCATAACCTTATCGTGTGATAATCATGTGATATTGAAGGGAAGACCGAACAACCTGTATTAATCGTATGATATAGAAGGCTGACCAATTTGCTCTAATTTTTTTGATAATCGATTATCACAGATGTGATAATTGTGTGATAGTTGAAAGTATCATGCGCTAATCGTCCATAGTTGTTTCATACTCTCAATTTTACCTCTACAATGTCTTTAATATCTTTAAAAACGTTTTAATATTCATTTAAATTTTAAAAATCCCTCAAATCTTCTTAAAAAATGATTTAAAATGCAATACTTGACTTACAAGTGTTCTCGCGTTTTCATAAATCATAGGGGTTCTTATTTGAACCCTTCTCTATATAAACACACACACACACATATGTATGTATAATGTAAACGTATATACACATGGTATTGATAAGAGTCAGAGACAAGACTCCATCTTTTTGCATCACCTTCTCCAATGATACACACCGAGATAATAAGCCAACTTCGATGACTCAGATTCGTCTCCAGTGGAACAGACCCCAACTACTCCTTCTCTAGTAATACACACACCTCTATCCTTTCTCCTCTAACCAAATAAAGAAGGTAAGACCAGGTGCCATCATGACCCCCCTCTCTTCTAGATTCTTCATCTTCAAGAAAGAACAGATGCCCGCAATTTTTTAATTTGATCAGTAATAACATAATTTTCTATCGGTGAGTTTTTGTCCAGAGGGCTTCAATATTTTCTTCCTCTTTTTCACTTTCATAAATTATTGGCAACAAAAATAAGGTTATGATTTTAGTTAATCTACAAAAGATATCTATTTTATCATGGTGTTACCAAGAGGTTTTGTTATGGTGGTTTTTATTCCGAGAGGTTTCGAAGAGCTCATAAGGACATTGATGGAAAAACTCGGCTGAATGTAGACAACACCCATTAGTTGGCTAATCAAATAAGGCATTAATAAAGTCACTGGTCATATCATTAAGCCGCAACCAAACAACCACATATATCTAATCGAATAAGCTACATAGTTTATTCCTTTCCTTGCTAACAACTTAAAGGCTGATTACCCAAATACTTACCCGGTAAATGCTTACCAGTAGAAATCAACACTATAATCTATTTTACCAGATAAGATTATAGTATATTAAACGGTATCGTATACAACAATTTACCCGGTAAATGCTTACCCGAATAAGAAAGGTGCTTGGGATTGCTTATAAAAACTACTTTTTAACTTATTTCAGTCTGACACCAGTGATAAGCTGTTTTCTGGTGTTTGGATAAGAAAAAAAAAACTGCTTATACCGGTGCCAAATCGGTAATAAGCTGTTTTTGATAAGTTAATCATTCCTGACTTATGAAAAACTGCTTATTACCAATTTATAATTTTAACCCTATTTTGTTTAACTCTAATTTAATACCACATAAGTTAATAAACACTTTTACAAAAAAACATAAAGTTGTTTTAAATAAACAATCTCAAACACCCTTAAGAGTTCTCACCATCACCATCACCATCACCATCACCATCACCATCACTTACGAGGTAAGACTCTTTTTACTGGGTAAGACACTAAAGACTGCCCCTTGCTTTCAAATGCTCTTTTAACGTTCCATTCCTTCCTGCGAACATTTTTTGCGAACCTGAAGGTTAAATATCTCAAGTTTTTAAACAGAAACCCTCTATAAACCCTACACCCAACTGTCGCGCCATCCGACGATGAAAAAACAACGGCGACAAACAACAGAAGAATCCATGGAAGTATCCACCGACGCCGCTATCTCCTTCGCCGGTGAATCAGATGTATGCCAACAACTTCTAGACCGCTACGGCAAGTCCGCCGCACCTCAACACCGCCACCTCTGCGCAACCGCTGCCGCTACTCGCTCTATCATACAAGCCGAATCTCTGCCACTCATACCACTTTCTTACTTCGCTGCCACCATTGATGCCCTCTCTGATACCTCCAGAATAACCCATGACGCTGATGCAGTGTCTGCGCTGTCGTCCTTTTTGGCAATTGTGTTGCCTCTGGTTCCTGAGAAGTCTATAGCGACGTCCAAGGCGGCTGAGGCTACGGAGATTGTAATTGAGTTGATGGAGAGTCCATGCGAGGGTTTGCCTGTTTCGAGTGTGAGGGCTTTGGTCAAGTGTTTGGGGGTGTTGCTGGAGTTTTGTGATTTGGACGATTGGGAGTCGGTTAAATCAGGTTTTCAGACGCTTATGAAGTACTCAATAGATAAGCGTCCAAAGGTATATTGTCTCTATTTCTACTGGCTTTGCTACATTGTAAATTTGTGCCAGTGGGAACAATAATCAATGGTTTTAGTAGTAGGTAATAGGTTATCATTTTCTATAAATCAAACGAAGCGCATGTAGCAGAATGAACTTTCAAGCATTATTATCCATATATCTACATGTTTCGCTAAAATCACTTCTTCTCTTGCCTAAGCTATACTGTCATAAGGAAAGAACTTGAAGTCAAATGTACAGGTGCACTTTATTGGATATGTTTTTTTTTGAGGAACAGATGTCCTTAACCCTCTGGGGAGGAATCATATTGTTTGCATTGCCCAATGATATACAACTCAGAAATGGAGATAGGGGAAAGATCAAGAGAAAAATAACAATAGCATTGACTAAAGTTCACATTAGCAGAATTTGAATATCTTTCATTAGTAGGACAACTATTTTCACTCATGTTATGTTATATCTGCTTATGCACGAATTGAGGTCCCTGGCCCTAATACTAACTTCCAGCCAGAACTGTAAAGGCTCTGTAAATGCAATAACAATATTTGTCAGTAAAACTCTTATCACTTGCAATCTATGTGGATATGGTATTAGCTAACATAAACTCACCAAACTGATAGCTTTAATTTGTTTCTTCCCAAAAAAAGACATGAACAATGTTTGAACACTAGCATGAGATAAATGAGAAAATAGGTTCTCAAGGGCATATGAATGTAGGTATGCTAAAGTATCCTGTAGCACTTTGCTGGTCCCATTTATAACGTGTTCATGGTTGAATATGATATAAGATTTTTTATATATATACATCATTTGCATGTAAATTAATGTCTGTTTGGTTCTTAGTGCATACTCAAAATACCAACTAATTCTGAGCTGATGCTGTAATTATTCATGCTTCTTACAGCATAAATTAGACATCAACTTGATAATTTACTTTTCAGATGACATTGTGATTTTCTTCCATTTACAGGTCAGAAAATGCGCTCAAGATTGTGTTGTAAAGGTCTTCAAATCTTTTCAATCTCCTGTCAAAAAAAGGGCAAGCAAGTTGGTATTAAAATCATTAAAAACTTATATGCCGTTGGCGGTTAAAACAGTTGCTTCAAGATCTGCAGATGAATCTAAAGATGATAGTTTATCGAAATGTGAACACTTAGAGGTTCTTCATATGTTAAATTTATTGAAATTTCTGGTCCCTTATTTACCTAGCAAAGTCATATCAAAGGCTGTTGTAGAATTACAAAAAGCTATAAGTGTCAGGTTCTCAGCATTAACGAGGCACACTTTTGATGTTATGGAGGAGATACTCCGATTCTTGGAAGTTGGATCGACGATTCCGGATATTGTAAAGATAGTCGCAACACTTGCATCATATATATCTGTGAGACAGAACCCTGTAGACACAATTTTTTCTGCATCAGCTCTACTTGTGAATTTTCTTACCAAATTTCAGATTGGAGATTCAAACAAATGGAATAGTCATTATTCCTTAGTCACTGGCTCTATAACAGGTAGATTTATATCTTTGCTTGATATGATTATATTTTTTGATTATCTAATGATGGGAACAATGAAGAGTGAGCTTTCTAAATTCTAACATTGAAAATGTACCATGAACTCATAAAAACTCATTAATCAAGGTGCAAGAAACACCTACGAATGCAAGATGAAACTCGGAGACATGATGCGACATTGGGCATAAATAAGACAAAAATGTAGAAATAGAGAATAACTATGAATGAGTATAACAGATATATGCTTTCTTTTCTTATTTCATCAAACATTTGCTTGTTGAGAAACATGCACGACTTCAATGCTTGTATTGACGAGAAGTGATGTTTACTATATTTTAAAAACATTTCTTGTTGATGTTAGATGTTTTCTGGTTTTCCACATAGCTGTATTTGCAGTACTTGTACTAACTCTTTGCATGTACTTTTAGGTCTTTTGACATCCGAAGCTACCGCTACAAAGGCATCAATTATTATAAAAGAAATGATAAACGATCACATTGATGTAGATATCCTGTCGAGTTCGAAGATGATGCTTGCCGATGAAAATTATGTTGATTCCAAAGAATCAAGAATTTTGAAATCTTTATGCGATATGCTTCTTAAAGTTCTAAGTACCAATCGAGGAATTCCAAATGAGCATACTTTGGCTGTCATCTCTGTTTTATTTCTCAAACTTGGTAAGTCATTGTGTTAAGGCATACTCAGCGCATTCTTATTGCAAATTATACCTTAGGTAATAGAAAAGCATTTGCAAATATACTTTTAAATGTTTTCTTTTTATTCATTCATGTATATCTATTTGTTTCTTGTCTAAATAGTAGACTTGTTACAACATCCCATATTTTATTCCTGGGTAATAAACCTAATGTGTTACCTTCTAATAGAATGTAGTTATATTTCATAACAATACATATAGTTTTCTATGTTAGTTTCCTACTTAAAATTATCATATAAAATCAATCATCAAAGTTGAAATATCTCATTGTTTCTGTTGTGAGCAAAAATATTGGATAGAAGTGACATTGAGATGCTCATCTACTGCACACAAAGCAAAAGCTGAATGCATTTTATCTTCTTACATGTAGAAGAACAAAGCACTAGCATGCTATTAACAGGTTAACTACATGAAGATCAAGTCAATGGAAAAAGGAGAAAAAATAACTTTACTGAATACTTACTGGATGGTAGACTGGCTAACATTAAAAGCATCAACTTGACTAGCCATGACTCAGGTTGTTAAGCATGCCACTTTTTCCATACTAGTGGACTTGCACCAATTTGGGATATAAAGATAATTTCATTGGGCAATTCTGTTTTCACAGGTTGTGGTATGTTGCATAGCAGAACTGGTCTTGTATATGGTGGATATTTTGATTCCCTTAGAGATTCGGAATCTGTTGATGAGCTTTGTGTCTTTTTTCTCATGTAAATAAGCTAGCACGTAGTAGAAGGAAATTAAAGTGTTTGATGTTTGATTCATTAGGTATGCTATAGGTTCATTATGTTTCTTGTCTGAATTTTTTAGTAGATGAAGACACGGGATGCACTAACATAAATAATGAGTATTTTCGCTTTTATGGAGTGTTTTTTTGTTCATAGAGTTGACATGAGGCTTCAAATGATGTGTCTATGGGTGATGTGAAGAGACTTTCTATGTCTACGGGTGTTCTTTTTTATTGTTTTCATTAGTAGTACATAATAATTCTTGTTAGAGGGGCTTTAAAAAGTTTAAAGGCTTTCCGCCACGTTTAAGTTTTTAATCAAATCTAAAACCCCAAAAGTGTTGGTGGTAGTTGACGAACCACGAAGTTTGTACATTTTGTGGCGGTAAGACACACTTGCACCGCAACCTTTGTTGCTGTTTGTTCATCCGAGAAATGGTTCGCCTTCATTGATTTCCTTCAACCATTGTATCGGACCATGATACGGTTTTCATGAGTACGTTTGCAGGAATTATTCTGACTAGAAGGTACCACCTACCACGCCCTATACCGATGTTCAATCCGAGATTGTCAATAAGTTCGGAGAAACGTAATTCTAAGTTTCGATGTTTCATTCAGGGCATTTACTAATGGTTTGAGTGGCTGCTTGGGTAGAATTTTGGTATAACATGACATACCATTTTGCAACCAAGTGCACTCCTTTCAAGGTTTGTATGGCCGAGACCTACGACAGCTTTACTGTTTCCAGGTGACACTGGCGTTTTGTCTCTCGAGGAGTAGCTGTTGGAAAGGGATGCAGGTTTAGATGAACTGCGGGCTCAATAAAAATTGGAAGATAGCAGAAAAGTCTTCAAGGTTGTTAATTTTGAAGTTGGGGACTGGGTTTATTACAATCTTCAACCGTATAGACAGAAATCTATTTCCAAACGCCCTTATCAGAAACTAGCCGCCCGTTTCTGTAGGTCTTTTCAAATTATTCAGCGAATTGGTGCGGTTGCCTATAAGCTTCAGTTTCTGCTACTGCTTGAATACATCAAGTGTTCCATGTTTCCCAACTAAAGAAAGCTATTGGGTAGCAACAGTATTCCCCATCCTTGTCTCTCCAACTCAAAAAGGATTTGGAGTTAGAAGTGCGGGAAAAGCTATTGATGGGGGTCAGTCAGCAGGCCATGATGAAGGATGGTGGATTGAAGTGTTGTTAAAATGGAAAAATTTACCGGATGCAATTCGCGTTCGCTGACTTCCACCTTGAGGACAAGGTGGCCTTTTGGGGACAGGGCACCAATTTGATTTACATATAGTAGAAGGAATAATCCAAATCAGATCATTGAGGAGGAGACCACCTTAGGGGCAATGGAAGCTGTTAGCCATTCTGTTGGAAAAGGGCAAAGTGGTGAAAAATATGTTAAGGGTCTAGTATAAATAAAGGGGAATGGGAGGAGTAGTGATATGCTGTTACAGCGATCAAAATCAAAAATAGTGGTTAAGACTGTGATTTAATATAGTGGTTATTGCAACGGTAAAATGTTGGCATAGCGGTCTCGCGAGAACGTGTTGTCGAATTGTTTACCCGTGGTTGAATTACTTAAGTCGTCTAAAACAAAACCTATTCTAGGACCAAAATAGAAGTCATAAAACAAGCCACTTAACTCTATAATTGTCTACAATAAATTGAAGGTTGGCTGCTATTTGGGGTTCATTTCGTGGTCATCTAGCGGCCTATAGCCCCGCTAATCGCTGGACCACTATTTGGGACCGCTATTACCCCGAGTACTGCTAACCGCTATTTCACTGCTATATGACCACTTTTGACAGTTATACGATCCCAGAAGATGATCTAGAATTGGGTCAATTACGTTTATTAGAAGTGGACAATCAAGTGGTTGTACCAACCAAAAGTCATCTATGTATTATCGTAACATCTGCTGCGCTATAGCGGGGCTATATACAACATAGGTGGTATGTAGAACTGGTTATTTTGTATGGGAGATCCCAGCGTCTCGAATTGCAAGTTATCTTTTTTTTTTTTTGCTTCAATCCAAGCTTGGCCGACGGTTTCATCTTCAATTCTATTCTTTCTCAATTTCATATTTTTCTGTTTCTCAACATATAGTGGTATGATTAAATAATTTTTTCTGTTAAATACATAATGATTCTTGCCATTTTATGGTTTAAGTTTACTGTGCTTTTCAAATCAGATGATGCTTCTCTTCTCTGAATTATTACATAAGTTGTTACAGGTCATTGGTTTTAATTTGATATTTAGGGAAGAGTTCTCATATCTACATGGGGAGCATACTTCTGAAGCTTGCAAGTTTTATGACAGTTGCATCTGGAAATACTTCTGATGTAAAGCATGTAAGTGTTTTTCAGAATCTGTTTCCATCTGTATAGACAGATATGCTTGAATTTTCAACCTATTATAACCTTTCTACACTCTGTGCATGACTCCGATGACGTAGATTTAGTTATACTAATTGTCTATATATTGTCTGTGATGTTATATTGTTCTCAAGGAGAAGTAATTGATAAAAAGATTAGAATAAACTGCATGAAATTATGTGTCCGTCTCATTTTTCTCTACATTTTCATTTACATATAAATGAAAGGTGGCCATAGAAGGTGAGGCATGCAATGTGCACATAAGTGATGGTGAGGAATGGACCGGTACACATTGAAGGCAAAAGTGGCTCACTCTATTTGTAGGTTGTGAAGGGAACAAACCAGTGTACATAGGGGATGGCCTAGAACCATGCTGAAATTGTTGTAGTGCTAGTATTTGAACATGATGTGCATATTCTAGGCTTCTAGCTTCCTTGTATATTTACTTGGTCATGTACGTCTAGTATAGATGCACTTGCCTAACATTATGTTGTTCGTGCTGATATTTGATATTACAGCTTCAGGAGTGTTTGGGGTCTGCTGTAATTGCTATGGGACCGGAGAAACTACTTGAGGCTATACCTATTACCCTTGATGCCAATCTGACCTGCTCAAATATTTGGTTAATACCTATTTTGAAGGACTATGTTGCTGGATCATCCTTGGGGTTCTTTATAGAGTGTATAGTTCCTCTAGCTGATTCCTTTCAAGAGGCATGCCAAAAAGGTACTTCCTCAAATATATTACGGTTTTGGTTTCTTGCTGTTAAACACATTGCTTTGTGATTCAACGTAGTTTTTCCAGTTATACCCAACCATGACAAGAAGCCTTTAAAATATGTTCCAAGTGTATCATTTTCCTACTATCCTTTGTATACAGGGCCTTCTTCATGGACCGCTTAATGAGAACTCAATCCAAAAGGAACAACTCCTAATCATATTGTGTGATTGATTCCTCTTTACATCATTTGATAGCACAACTATGGAGTGAAAATGCTTACTTTCTCATCTGTTGTTTCTTAAAGATCTTACACTTTTTCATTGGTGCAAGTGTTTTCATACGATGCATTGTGGTGACGAGTCAGGATATGTATTTCCGTTTATGTGCCTTTCTCTTCACAAAAGCCATGAAGGGTTATAATGTAATGGTAGAGAAAATATAACTTCATCATGGAATAAATTTGTTCTTTTTGCCAGTTAAAATGTCAGTAATTCGAGAAGAACTACAGGCTCATGCCCGAGGATGTTGGGAATTATTGCCTGCCTTCTGTCGCTATCCACATGACATGCATCAAAATTTTCAGTCATTGGCGAAACTTCTGATTTCATGCCTCAGAAAGGATTCCTTTATGCTTGAGACTGTGGCCCTTGCCTTGCAGGTAATATCTCTATTCTTTGATTATGTTGTAAAATTCGCTTTCCTTTATGGTTCTTTTGATATGCAAGCATGCTTGCCTTTTGTGTAGCATCTTGTGAAGCAAAACAGGAGTGTCCTTAGTGCTGACCAGGGTGATGTAGAGGTCTCCAAACTTCCAAAGACGAGTTACTCGAAAAAAACTGCTACCAGGAACATCAAGGCCTTGGCATCATGTTCAGAGGAGTTGCTTCAGGCTTTTACCAAACTTCTTGTAAAGGTGCCTCTTGAGAAGCATGCTTTCTTAAAGGTCATGATCATTTTCTCCTTTCTTTAATTCTATCACTTCACTAATTTCTTGTTTATTTCATCCATCTCATTTTTTTTCTTCGATTTGATTAATTTAGTAACTTGTAGGAGTTTGTTTTATTTATGTTAGCAATTGCTACTTCATTGCCCTCTTTCCTTGTGTCATTGGCATGTGCTATGTATATAGGAAGCAACACTGCTTTTTATCCTTCCCGAATCCCTGTATTGGGTGCTTTGGGCATATTTTTTTTCAGCGGTGCATACGCCATGTGCTAAGTATATCGGATAATAGGAAGCAACAATGCTTCTACCCTTTCCGAATCCCTATATTTGGTGCTTTGGGGATACAGTTTTCGGCGGTGCATACCCCATATATCATAATGGATTCCCAAGTTATTAACTATGAATTTCAGGATATGAGAACGAGAATAGTAAGAGAAATTTTGGCCTTCACATTTTCAAGTTAAAAAATAAAAAATTACAATATGAAGCTTGGAAACAAAGGCTAAAATAATTAATAAACTTGAGCTTTAGGATTGTGGAAGAGATAAACGAGTGGCACAAGTTATTTTTTGTGATACTTTAGGCTAACCAGGTGGAATTAACACATGATAGGACCTGGTTTTGCTGGGTGTTTCTATGACATATTTAGCATGTGTGTGTATATACAAATCTAAAACCAAACTGTAACACCCCAAATCCTACTTCGGGTGCCGTTACCTTCTTAAGATACCACCAAGTCTTGTATATGACTTGAAATTTAACTCTATTTTATAAAACTTAGCTTATGATTACATCAGAGTACAAATAGTAGCAGAAACGTAACTCAATAGCTTATAATATAACATAATTTTTCTATCGATTAGAACAACACTACTTCATGCAAATCCTCTTTACTCCTTCCCTGAGATACATACATGAAATACGTAAGCTAAAAGCTTAGTGAGCTGTTATGGTTTCATGAATGAACAATTTTCATGACACTTAACACTTTGTGAATACTAATTCACTAAAATTCTTTATCATGCATAAAAATACTCTTTTGAGAACTCACAACATGTAAGTATACCGTACTTGCCTTGAGGGTTTGCTAACCCTGGGTTCCATAAAGGCTTCCCCATAAGGTCCATTTGCAGGACGCCCCTTCTAGTAATATCCAGTACGTTGGATATTTATGGTCATACATAACATGCAGAAACTTTCATGCCTTGCGTGTAATTTACTTATTTCATAACATGCCATCTTGCTTATCTGGAATATGTAAATGTATCATCAGTTCATGTAATGCAAACATGCCAAAACATCTTATCAAGTTTTTTGATAATGCATAAAATACTATTATATAGCATGTATGTATCTCATAATTCTTACAACGTACTCACGTTGATTACGCCTAGCTTTTTCTTTGATTTCCTACTTCAAGCTTGATAATGTATTTGAAAGTGATTTCTTGTCTGGGTATGGAACTAATGGTAACATTTCAACCATTATTTATAGGTGAATACATTGCATTAACTATTTGTTCTTCTTGCTCTCAAATTATACTCTTATGAGAGTTTAACACCTCATGCTTAAGATAAAAAAATCTTGACACATCATGCTTAAGAAAAAGAATCTTGACACATCATGCTTCTTGCTTTTATTTGTCATGCTTCTAGCTCTTGCTTGTCATCATGAATTTTGCCGACACATGCTTCTAGCCTTGACAACTCATAACTAGCTTGCTTTGTCATGCTTACTAGACTTGCTTTGTCAAGTATTTAGATTTGATTTCTCATGCTTTGCCTTGGAAGCTACTTGTTATTGAAAATATTGATGATCTTAAAGATGCTACAACTGCCGGAACCTTTTTAGTGCACTTAATTTGATCATAATACTTGTATTTAAGGCTTAAAACATTGAAATCTAACAAATACGAAACTAGTGTGTTACACAAACCACTAAACTAATTTTTTGTATCATGTATTTACTTCTATCTAGTGTGTCGATGTTAGTCACCATGTTAGTCTGAAATATCACAAAAAATAACTTCTTGTGCCGCCTTGTTTTCTTTCTTCCACAATCATAAAGTTTAAGTTAATTTCTTATTTTAGTCATTGTTTCCATTGCACATTGTAAAATTTTGGTTTTTAACTTAAGAAATTGAAAGACCAAAATTTCCTCTTGCTACACACACATTCATATAAACGTACCCCAATGTGTTCTCAACTTATTACAGTTCCTTAATTCCTAATCTACTTATCATTCACCTAGATAGCTATATGGATCCTTGCTGCATAGATATGTATGTATCCATATGTGTTTACATCCCAAAGTCTCCAAATGCATACTACAAGTTATTGCCAAATACACATAACAAAAATAAATGAAACATCAAAATCTTGCAAGTCAACTTCATTTTCTTATTTGGAACAAGCATAGTACAAACATCAAGTATCAGCAACTTGCATCTGTATGACACTCCAACGTACTTGCAACATCACAATCAATGTCTACATGGATTTACTCATCTACTAGCACATTTGTATTCAAGGGACAAAAAAACAAAATTTCAATCCCAAGACAACTAATTTGCAACATGAACGACATCTATGCTATTTCCTTGTCATAACCTTGTAAGCATGCCTTACAATTTTAATGAGCTAAAGCCTAAGTGAATTTAATAGATTTTAACTTCACATGCTACGAAAACCTTCAACCTCCCATAGGATTGGCTTTGCTGCGGTTATAGCCTTCTAGGACTCTGGCATTGGGCATAGGCCACCTGGATTAGTGGTGCCTTTGGGTTGCCATTACCACTTAAACGACATGCAAAGGTTCAAATCTTCCTACTGAACTTGTTATCTCATTTTGTACCAAGAATCATACCAAAGTTTTGACTATTTGCATCAAAACATAAATTTTGATCGATGACACACAAATCTTATCTGAGTTCAGCATTCAAAATCTCTCAGTTTTTGACATGCAAGTAATTTAAACCATGATTGAACTTATTCATACCACAACTTCTCTTAAATGAGTTCAATTGCTGCTCTACAATCTAGAAACCCTAGGAGACGAGAATGCCAAAACCAATTCCTATCATAATCATTAAATAGAACTCCAGATTAGCCACCCAAGAATATATCATAATCTAAAAATATAGAAGAGAAAGAGTAAGAGATTAGCAAGTAATTTTATCGTAATTGGTTTGATACTTGCTTCTTTCTTTTTCTACTTTTAGTCCGTAGCCAAGATCATTTCTTAAGTCTTCTTCGTTTTCTTTGAATTCTATGTGAATTTGCTCAATCCTCTTACCAATGTTCTGCTAATAGCTCTTTGAGACGAGAATTTTATATTTTTATGCTCCGATTTGAGTAAATTACCATTCTTAAGCTTCTGAAACAAAATATACATTTGCTTTTAATTAATGATTCATCATTGTATTTAAGTTACGTGATTTAATTTCAATTAAGTTCATTGTGTTAGGGCACTTAACTACTTCTCCGTTAGGCATTGATAAATAATAATTTACCTACTTAAATATCAAGATGTACTTTACACTACAATATGAATATCAACATAATTTTTATTTTTTTGTTTTTTTATTGCTCATCAACATTTTTAGATGGTACAATATGCGTACTTGAATATGATACATGTGTGTGCATAGACTCTTCAAATTCGAAAAAATATCTATCATTTTTGTATGCTTTTGCATGTTTGTAAATATCTGGAGGCAATCTCAGTGCCTAATTGCTAATCAATTTACAAACGTCTATGTGCTCACATGAATTCCTCAAAGATGAAAGACTTGTCGTCTTCTGTTATCTTCTTGGTTAGAGAGTGCAGACATATTTTTTTGTTACACATCACTTTTATGTTCTATATTTTGATGTTGAAAAGGTATATGCTTTACTTTTTGTTACCGCACTTGCTTCTACGTACTACGGCTTACTAAGGAAAAAACATAGTCTATTCCGAAGTTACAGGAACTGTGAAACTTGCTGTCATATGTTGGGGATTGTTTCTATTCCTTGGTCCTCATCTCATCTCATGTTTACATTTCAATTTCCAGGATACCATTGAATGCTTGGCTCTTATCACTGATTCTTCAGCAATAACAAAGATATTCCTTTCGTCCCTTAAAAGATTAAAGCTGAATGTTTCTGTAGATAAGGTGATAGATGATAAATCCTCTACAAACAAAAATGCAAACAGGTATATGTGTTTTCGTATTGTGTACTTGCATTGCTTGGATCTAATTGTGTATGGATTTATAGTTCTGTCTGCTGCCTAGGGTTTGAACCATATTATTCAAATCATTTAACGAAGCATCGGGGGGTTTTGAAGATCTTTTCTTGGTGGCAGTTGTGAATTCCTAGTACTTCTTGGAGTTATCAAAAGAAATGGATCGCTGTAATGGTTTTGACTGATCCTTCAAGATTTAGAATAGATGAACAGAACAGAGAGAGGGAAATAGAACTGAGAATTAGAGAACATTGCATATTTCATTATGCTCTGGAATATCGTTGTACGTCATTTCATTCAACCATGGACACCAAGTATTTTTGCTGCCAAACCTGAGCAACTTCAACTAACCATTCAGTCATCTTTTGATTTTTATTTCTCCTTGTCTCTCCTAAAATCACTTTGATGCTACTTGCCCCTCAGCTCATGACAATAGCCATCCTCAATGTTTGGTGAAGGTTGATTGGGATCAATAGGAAACTTCCCAGTTCAAGTTGTTCTTAAATTTGTACTTCCCTGAACACCTAATTCTAATAGGCAGTTGTAGTAGAAGTTTTTAATATGCAAGAACTCTTAATTTCTACCTCAAATGGGTCTATCTCAATGGTGCTGTTCCTTGCCTTTAGGAGTTGAAGGTCAAGGGTATATTCCCTCCTGATTGAACAATTGTTTTTTTTCAGAAATTATATCAGTTTACTTTTGATAATGTTGGTCATGAAGGTATTTGACTATTTCTGATGGTGTTGTTACCATGGAATATGGTATGGAGGCTGAAATGGAAGTTTCTGAAAGTTTTTATTTCTTTTCATCCTTTTCATTTCTAGTTCTTTTTGTCTCGTTGTATATTGTAGGTGGATGGCCGTGATATTTTGATTCCTTACCAGATCATAGTAACAGAGAAAATAGAAATGAAAAAATGAAATTGTTTTAATCAAATAGAGCCTCTTTTTAATGGAAATTAAAGTTTGTCTTTTAAATAAGTTTTCGTCCAATCCTGCCTTTGTCCAGGTGCTTAATACTTGAGCTAGCATCATCTGTTGTTGGAGCAGCTAGCTTGGATCTCATTGATCTCATATACAACTTTATCAGGCAGAGTTTGCAGGTGTGCTAAGGACCCAATGTTCTGCTAATTCTAACATGTTCATTTTGATGTTCTCCATTTTAGAATTAGTATTTTAAACAACTAAGAAAATACTATACTTCTATTTTTGGTATAGGAAGAGGATGACAACATCCAGAGTGAATCCTATGCTACCCTTTACAAAATTTTGGAGGTAAGCACCAGTAGTATTTTACTCTTAAATACCTTCAAGGATATCTGTTTCATTCTTGTTTTTGTTGTAATCTTGTTCAGAAATCTTCTGGGTTCTGCTCTTCTAGATTTGAGGAACTTGTGGAGTTATTACTTGGTTTCAAGTCCCCTGCCTATGTTACTTCACTCAGATGGCGGTTTTCATGCTTTCGGACCTTGTTAATTCACTCAATTGAGGTTACATTCTCCTTGCTGCTGAAATGTTCTTTTATCTGTCCTTAATTGTTAAGAGTTCTATTACATTGTTAGTCAATTCCCCTTAGAGAATTAATTGTCAAGAGATCTTGATGACAACTCCTTTTTTATGTAAAAGTTGACAAGTATTGCCTTCTAGATTTCTAGATGAATTTACATAGTGAGCTTTGAGATAAAAATCATAAAATACGTAGTGTACTAAGATTTACTGGTGGATTAAGCTCGTTAATAATATTAACCTACCAATGGACTTTGTATGCTATTATGCTATAGTGTTATGATAGGGGTAGGGTAACCTAATATTAACCCCAAGTGTACAATGTCACTCAAGTAATACGTGATAAACACGAGTACCGAATTGTAGGGAATGGTGAGATTAAGTACCACAATAGTGTATATCACTTTCTAAATAAACAATCGGATATCTGAGTGGATTATCTAGGCTAGTTAACCATTTGGTGGACAAGTGGACTATTAAGAATAAAAAAAGAGCACTAGTGTAATAGCAAGGTTGGAAGGATAGTTAGGGGTCAAATTTCATTTGAATTCTGTCATGAAAATGATTTTCTTGTAATTTATTAGTAAAAGTTAGTGGTTGATTGCAACAAACATTAATTTTCTTACGACCTTCTTTCAAGGTGTAACAAGTATGCTTCTTAAGGAACATGTAAAAACTTCTGGCAAACACACACAAATAAGCATAAGAATGTTTTAAGACACAACCGGGGTTTACTTGGCATATTTTTATCCAATATCTCACCTATGTCATATCTCTATGTCATATCTCTATCCAATATCTAAGTGTCAACTCTAGCAGTAATCACTTTGTTATGAGCAAAATCACAACGAATTAAAAGCTGCAATATGACTAATAAAGCAAAGTATTGATAACATGATATAAAAACTAACCAACAAAGTTTTGACTTAACAAAAGTGTAGAAGTCATATATTCGTAACATAATAATTTTGTTATTCTCCTAATATTGAATTGTTACCTCATCTTAGAATCAATAAATAACATCATATGTACAAGGAAACAAATCACTTATACATGGTTTTTCAATACTAAATATAGGAAAAGAAAAACTCTCTTTTATATGATGAAATTCGAACTACCAACTTCATGTTTTCATCAATGCTTCTTTTTCATAATAAACACTAGCTCTCTTTACTGATCCAAAATCACCTCTTGGCACTGTTGCACGCTTCGTTAAACGCACAAAAACGCTTAAACTTATAAACCGAACTCAAACCAAGTATAGGAGTAAGTAAAGTAGGTGTCTATCTTCTTAGGGATTCGGTGGTTAAAGTAATAGTGTTAAAACCTAATGGACGTGGGTCACTTAGATATACTACTCAATTAAATCAATAAAAGCTTAAGACTTATAGTTGAAATCTATTCATCACAATTGATACTAAATCAAATGGACTATACAAGTTATGCTAACCAATTCCTTGTTTAGTATGGTCGGGGGATACCAATGGACTATACAAGTTATGCTAACCAATTCCTAAACATGTTTAATTTAAACACTTAAATGTATCATATATTAAACGTTAAACCCTGATAAAACCCATCACATTCTATCCTAGACGACATATCTATACTATTTAAGCAAATTAAAACTGACATCTAACTAATAAAAACAAACCAAAATGGGTTTATACATTTGTTTTCATGTCGGGTCGACCTCGGAGTAGATTTAGCCAAGGTTTCAAAAGCGAAATTGGGCCTTGAGGTGTTTTCCCTAAACGAGGCGATGCGTAAGTCTCGAGGGGGTCAGAGGCATAAGCCCCTCGGCGGAAATATATATACACCAAAATATGTATATATACTACTCAAATATATAAACACATTTATATACATATATATAATACTAAATTACTAGGGGCACTGGTTCAATGGTTCTTGACAGAGGAAATAGTGAAACCTCAATGAGATAGGTTGAGAGGGTGTGGAAAATTTGGTTGCCTGGGGAACGGGAAGGGTCAAACCGCACTTTGTGATTGAGAGGAGAAAGTACTAGCTTTTTGAGTTTTAAAATATTTAAAGTACACATTAGGGCCATTGGGCTTTAATAAGTAGGAAACACTTATACTATAAAGAGAAGTACTACTGCTATTAAAACCATTACCAAAGCGATCATTTGAGGTGTACGCCTCGACAACGCCTCACGCCTCACCGAACTGCCACACTAAACCAAGGCATAAGCCTCGTTCAAGATCCAAGAGGCGCAATCTCAGCTGCGCTTTTGCGTTGCCTCGCCTAAATAAACAAGGGTTTTGTGTATTGATATTGATATGTAACCTAATTACAATCGGTCTCTATATATAGAGATACTAGTTACATAGGAGTGCCCTCTACATTATACTAATTGCACTTAAGTACATTCAGTCTAATACGCCCCCACAAGTTAAGGACGGGTAATGAATACAGGGAGTATTAGTTACTCTATCTTGGTAGGTTTCTGCATTATTGGAAATTGAGTTTCTTTTAGGAGGTCATTTTGTCGGAATGGTTCAATATGTGGTAATATTTTTTTTTATGTGGTGATTATGTTGGTTTAAGAGTCGAGTAGCAAAAGTTATGCATTTTTTAACATGTCGTGTCCAAGGCGTTGTTGCTTGAGTATTTTATATACCGTGTAAAATTTGCTCTAATAGTTACTTTGCTAATGAATTTCTGTAGAGAACTTCGGATGGAGAGAACACTCATGGTTTTCGTATGCTGAACGAAATTATAGTGACATTAAAAGATGTAAGATCTACCTTCAAGTTACTTCTACCTTTTGTGTTTGCATTTCATTTAGGGAGTTGTCCTCTCATCTCTTTTGATCTGGAAGTACTAGTACATCCCCATGATGCCCTTTCTCTATTGATTTGTTTCACAAATATATCATCAATATGGTTGTGGAGGCATGCAAAGTTATATGTAAAGTTGATAGAAAATTGTTTGGCCCATGAATTTGAGTTTCTCGTATGGTAGATGGTTCTATCTGTATTCATTTTTGTTATTATCCTGTACTAGATGGATTATAATCGGGGTTGGTAGTTTTTCGGTTCCATTGGGCGATTATTTTACTACTCATGAACAAAAAGGTCCTGCACTTCAGTAGCTGGTATTGTTTTATCTGTCTATTTATTATTATCTGATTGAATAACATTCTATGAGAATTTTGAGGGTTGTTCATGAACTTCTTCCCTTGTTTCAAATCTATATCTAGCCAATTAGGGCTAATAATTAGATATCACGTACTTTTAGGATTATCAAATGGAAGTTTTGTTGATGAAAAAATCGTTAACCTTGTATTCGATGACGTAAATGTTCCATCCTAATTAGCAAGTCATTGCTGTTTTACATATGTGTGATTGTTACATGCATAATCATGTTAACATACTTCTAAAGGAGACTGATGATGACACCAGTTAGGAGAGTGGAAAGAGTGACTATAGAGGGGGGAAAGCCTAGGAGGACGTGAGGTTGGACATGGTGGCTTTAGGTATTTCCAAGGACATGGCCTCTGATTGGAGCACTTTGAGATGGAGGATTAGGTAGACTAGGAATGGGGGACGTATGGCTAGCATAGTCGGGGAGAAGGGAGTTGGATAGTGTGAGAATATGTGGAACGCTCATCACTCTCCAAAAGAACCATTGAGGAGAAAAGGGAGGTTCCAACGTATATACAGGAGAAATGGTCCAAGTCTAGCCGATGTGGGACTCCAACACGCTCCCTCCAACAGAGGCTAGATGGACTCAGGTCATTTGATGGTTCTACAAGGAAGACCTAAGCTTCTACCGGTTTGTCAGTTTCGGGCGCAGAGGTTTTTAAGGAACTTTGCCCTAATCAATCGAAATTCAACCTAAATGGTAGGCCCTTAAGTGGATCCCACGTTAGCTCCAAGACGTTGGTCTCTAACTAGAAAAGTAAATGCTTGAGCTTGAGAAGCTTCTGGTCCAGTGGGTCTGTAAAACTCACTAGGATTAGGGAAAACCTCTGAAAAATTTTCAATATTGAACCTTGAGGTTAGTACACAAAGATTTAAGGTAATTTATTCGAATTGCCCAAAGTGTCGGGTCCTTGGAGTGGCAGACCTTGGCTCCGATACCATGTGAGAATATGTGGAACCCCCATATCACTATCCAAAAGATCCCTTGAGGAGAAAGGGGAGGTTCCAACATATATACAGGAGAAATGGTCCAAGTCTAGTTAATGTGGGACTCCAGCAGATAGGTTAGGAGATTGGTAGAGGGCTGGCAGTTTAGACTAAGGTGTTTTTTGTTTTTTAAGAGGTGCCGAAGTCTGAAGTCTTTAATTCACTTCTGAATGATCAGAGGTGGTGCTGAAGTCTGAAAGCAGAATCAATAGATAACTGATAAATGTCTGAATATGTGTATTTGTTTATTTTAACCTTGAGAATATTATAATGTTCAATCTATATACATTTATACAATTTCATCTATTTATCATCATTTACAAACTTTACATCTAATATAAACTAAAATTCATTTTAACTAAAATATGTCATCAATTTTAAATTGATTCAAAGTCCTATCAAAGTATATCGATTGATCCAAACCCAATAGGAAATATGAATGAAGTTTCATAACAACTTAAATCAATCTTCATTTACATTCAAGTCCATTGAAAGTATGTCAATTGATACAAATACCCTTTTTAGATCACACCCGGAGGTGTGAGCTGTAATGCATAAAGTTTGACTTTAATGATCAAATAATAAAATTTAAGATCAAAATAATTGGTCTTATGTTTCATAATACAGGTTCTAAAGTGGGATTGTATTTCCAATGAAGTTTATATACCAGAGGATATGCCTCCAAAGTATCAAACAATAACAAAAATTGTGCTTGCCAAACATTATATATGTTATGCTTGCATCAAATATGCCTAGAGGATCTATTGTTATGGGAGGGTAGGAGCAGGACAAAACATCCATCAAGGCATTGATTTTTCTCCTGTTTGACATGACATAGATTTTGTAATGCCAAATTTGATTTAACTTCATAAACAGCAGAAGTTTCAGTCGATCCCAAAAATTAGTTAACAATCAATAATGAAAGGCAAGATCAAATGATGGACAAATCCATGCACACACTCAAAAATAGAGGTTGAAGGAGTTAACAGTGGGTTGTTTGTGGGAGGAAAAGGTGGTTTATCTTTGTGGGGAGGAAAGAGTGGTTTATCTGGGATGTGAATGATTTCCCAACATTCTTTCTCTCCACTTGTTCATGTTTCAATACACATAATTTAGTTTCATTGTAGTATAAGAAGATGGTTAGTAGTCCTTTGCTTTTATCAACCCAATCAAAAACATATCTTAAGAGATATGTTCCCCAAGTTATTTCTATTGCTATGACACAAGGCCTAATCCTGTAATTCTGAGTACAAAATCCCAGAACAACAATTTAATGGAAGGAATTACAAATTGAATCACACACGTGACTTTATCATCGAACAAATAAAACAGATAGACAAAAACATCCGAAGAAGAAACCCACAAAACAACATTATTCAATTATTCTAAGTTACAAATAAAGAAATCATCATAAATCAACAAGGAAGATGATTGATCTGTACCTATGAGAACATATTTGTTCTTTTGGAAGTGTGAAACCCGATAATAGCTATAATCTTCACAAGGGTTGTGTCCTTGAGAACTGTTCTTCCATAACACAAGGGTGTCTGAACCTGTAAAGCTAATTCCATGGCTGCCCACCTTCTCTGTTCTTGAATCTTGACCACAAATTCACCTGAAAATTACCCTCTTGATCTTTCTCACCTATCAGTGCATAATAACTTTGATAACTGTCGCTGATGGAATATACAATTCCAATGAGAAATAAGGTTAAGTCGGGAGCCAGAGATGGAGAAACAGATCGGTTCGATAGAGAGGGTGAAGTCGGGAGCCAGAGATGAAGCCAATCGATTGAGAGGGTGAAGCAAATCACAGATTGATCGAGTGAGAGGGTGAACCGGGAGCCAAGAAGAGCGATAGGGATTAGGATAAGAGGTAAATAAGGGGTTAGGTTATCTCTTCTTTTCAGAACATTGTAAGTGATAAGAGGGTCTGAAAAGTTGGAGAAAACAATCTGAATGGTTCTACCTCTTACCGAATAAGTGATAAGAGCCTTTTTTGGAAAAAAAACAAGGCCTAAGGTTGTGTTTCTACCATACTTGCTATGTATGGTATTGCCTTACCTTAACTTTTATATGTGTTCAATGTTCCTCTTGGTACTTATTTTCATCGTTCACTATATGTTGATCTTTATTCCTGCTTCTTGTTTGCTCACGCTCTTGCACAAGCTGTGGGTCTTCACAGAAACAACCGCTCTACTCTCTGAGGAAGAGCTTACTGCATAAATCTCTCCCCCCAAAGGCCCAAACCCTACTTTTGGGTCCATTTGGTTTGGGTTTTATGCTTATAGGATTGGAATGCATACACACACAAGGAGCACAAAAGCAGAATCTTAAACATCCTCCCAAGTTTATTGAACCTTCAGTGATTTTTTCAATAGTCACTTGTGAAAGTTATAATTGTTGCATATTTTTTTAATTAGTGTTCTATTGGTTAAATGATATTGAATAAGAGCTAGTTGTTTGTCTTATCATGAAGTTTGTTGATGGATTCCTAACATATTTTGTTTCAGATCATGTTACCTATGCAATTATCTAATTTATCCATCTTAATTTATGTTCCTCTCTTTTATCCACCCAATTTTTCTATTATGCGTGTTTGATATAATCTACTTTTGACCTCCAGTCCAAGGAAGAAAGCAGAAAAGTGGCATATGATATACTTCTAGGGATGAGCTCTAGCTTGCAAAAAACGTCATCTTCACCCGACAAAGGACCTTATTATGAATTCATCAGCATGGTAATTACACGCTTCATTGAACTTGCTTTAGGAGCTCAAAACATTCTTATAATCTCTTCTATAGATAATGAAAAAAATATGATATGGACTAGAAGTTGGGTTACACATCTGAAGAGAGCTGGCAATGTTACTTTATTTTTCCGCTTGTAAATGTTGAAATCTTATGGCAAAGAAGGGAATAGGCAATGCGGTGTAGAAGAAGTTAGGGGATGTCATATGTATTGTATTAGTGTTTAAGGGCACTCTTGCTTGGCGTAAAGGCTGTCGGTTTGTGTCTTAGAGGACGATGCTAAAGCTTCTAGGAGTTCGAGGCATTTTCACTAAACCTCTAAATGATCTTAAACAAAGCTAATAGTTATATCAGTTCATATTAACTGGATTTCTAACACTACTTCGGTTGAGTGGGTATATTAATCCTGCTCAACATTGAATACATAATGAAAATTTAGTTAACAAAACCAAAGAATAATCATAAAACCCGAACAAGCTTATCACATCCCCATACTCATATTATGCATAAATTCTGAGTACAGAATGATCATTGTCTCTCTATGCAGTAATAATAAATGTTGCAAGGTTTTAAGTAAATGAAGATTCATGCACATACATGTCAATTCATTGTTGTCTTTCACAAGTAATACCAGTAAGCTATCGAGGATCAACCAAAAAAACATTTCTAAGGGCGAATTCAAGGAAATATTTGTTGAGTGTCAGTTTACTGAATTTAAAAAGTTAAAGTTAAATTATATATTAGACTAAAATGGTGCTATAACATCATAAAGTTACTATAGCAAAAAACTCATTTTAATCCAACTGTTGGCTTCTTTTTAGGATTCTTTCGAGATTGAGGATTACGCTTATCCACTAGACTAACTGTCATATTTTTATGTAGAGTTGAAGTCCATATAGAGAGCCTTTGCCCGTTTGATGGTTTCGAGCCGGAAAGTGTACTGGCAAGCATGCACAAACTATATAAATAAGCTATATGGAATGGAAACAAGTCTCCGTGATTCTGAGTAGCTATTCCAAGCATTTCATTCAAATTGATGTGGGCATGTTGGCTTATTTCTAAGTTCAACCCACTTTAACACTTTTAGACAAGTGATTAACTCATCTATGGATGTGTTTATACAATTTAACATTCGATGAAAGGTAGGAAAGAATTGCTATTAATTAGCAACCTTTATGCCAATATTGGTTTTAGTCTTAACATCACCCACACCCAAGGTAAGGTTTTTAGCCTCTCATTGCTTGGGTGGAAAGCATTTTAGATGTAAAAGTAAATACTAGAAAAAGGAATGAAAGATGACAAGCTTGGAAGTAAATGAAACTTTCAAGGAAATATTAGAATAAGTCTTGAAGCCTAAAATGCTTTCAAAAGAGAATTACATAAAGTACTTGGAACCTTCTATCACTACCGTTCATCTACGAAGCATGTACGAAGCAAAAATTGGAGTTAAGCTAACCTATCCCTTTTATAAGCACTAGGGAATAGACACAAAAGCAAAAAGTCCCATCAAAAGTACAAAATCTTGTGACCAGTGGACAATCAATTATGGCCAAAAAACATGCTTCCGAATAAATAATTAGTTAAGTGCATACATGTTTACACCTGCAATGAGCAATGCATGGCCATCGGGAGTTTGTACATGCTATAAAACGAGGAGATACCAAAATATCCTAGGATATTTGGTTAATAATTAAAATGATAGGAATAATATATTATTATTTTATTTGATGGGTAAAATGCTCATGTATATATTATTCGTAAAACAACTAAATCTTTATTTTGGTCGTTTCGTTCAAGGATGGATTTAAGTTGCCACTAGTTCCAGGATCGTCTTGTTTGGCTTATTTAGCCACTCTTCTATTTATTATTGAATTTCCATACTGCTTATTCTTGCTGACGGTAATGTGTAAATACTCAGATAATGGGATATCTCTCTGGGTCTTCTCCTCATATAAAGAGTGGCGCTGTCTCTGCGTTATCTTTAGTTATTTATAATGACTCAAAGATTTGCAATTCGATGCCTGATCTTGTGCCATCGATCTTGGAGTTGCTGCATAGTAAAGCCATAGAAGTTATAAAAGTGAGTTTACCCTACTTGGATGCTCAACCTTAGCTGTGTTTTTTTATTATTGATCTATATAACTTTATTTCTTGGATCTCACCAGGCTGTTTTAGGCTTTCTCAAGGTGTTAGTTTTGAGCCTTCAAGTGAGAGACTTGCAGAATTTTATGTCTGATATCCTCAGTGGACTTCTACCATGGTCATCTGTTTCACGGCATCATTTCAAATCAAAAGTATGTGCTTATTTAACTACGTACTAGTTTAGATTTTATCAAAATGAAATTGAGCATTTTCAAGGTACTAACCTACAGTAGCTATTCCATCATTTAAAAAGCTGGGAGGTGATTTGGCCTGCCTTGCTCAGTGGGGTCTTATTCAGATTTAGTTCAGTAGGGCATAGAAGGGAGAGCTAATGGACAATCAGAAATTTTCATGGATGCGACATTGGGATTAGACCATGCCACTTACTTTTTTAGTTATACCAACTTCTTGTTACCCTGAGTACTTCAGTTTCAGATGTGCTTTTCTTTCTGATGCTGAAGGAAATCATCTTTCTTCTTGGTTTACCTTTTTGATTGGCATTGATGCGCTGGTCAAAGATTAGAATTCAACTGGCTCTTTGTTAAAAATGTTTAGGAAAGGAACATGCTATTCTGTCATTCACAATCTATTTTTTTTTTTTGGGAAAAGCATTCACAATCTATTGTTTGTCGCTTGTTAGTAGTTATGCCCCGCAGCCCACTCTAGTCCCCAATTTGGGATACCTAATATGGTTGCCAGGTATGAAATGCAAAGCATGAGATGAGATTCTGCAATAAAATGAGAAATGATGGTACTTTGTGTAATATTTTTTAGAGGGCACCGTAGTTCTGCTTGTAGTGGTACAGTTGAATCAAATCCTGAACTAAGAAGTAGTATCAGCAGCTCTGCATAACAGAGCACAAGTGACACCAGCACTATTCATGTCCCAGATGTTATAGTAGCTGTACTATCTTTTTCTTCACTTACCTTCACACTCTATGTACACAGGGCCAGATTGCTTTGCATATAATGAATTGCTGCTTAAAGTTCTAAAGTAAATCTATGGGCACATAATTGCTGAACTGTTTGTCATAATTGCAATATTTTTATTTTGCTAATTTGTTTCTCATAGTTGGTCATTTTGCAATTGAGTTTGCTTAATCATTTCCAGAAAGGTAGTCGGTCCTCTAGATGAAAAATAATATGGAAATATCAGGAAAAGACCCAGACTTGCCCCATTTCTGATTTGTACAAATTATATAACATACACTTCTCACACCCAAAGAAAAGAAAATACAAAATCATTCTCAATGGAAAAGATTTGACCACATAATACAGAACAATGACAAGAAGCTTCCAAAATAAAAGGGAAGCATGCGATAATGCAAAAAACATTTTGGTTGGTTATCCAATATCAAAAGAACTAGGTATTGGTGTTGGAGTTTGACAGATTTACTTCAGTGCTACTACTCTCTTGATCCACCGTGGGTAAAAGCTAAATCTTCTGTGCTTTGATCTAGGTGAGATTACCTAAAAAATGGAAAGGATTGGGGAGGAAGATACATCATAAATGGAGGAGAGAACATGAACAGTAGAGACAAGGTTCGATATAGTAGAAGCATGTATCTGAAAATAGTGTGAAACGCTAAAAGTGGGCAATATTTCTTTATTTTGATCTGTCACAATGGTTTTGGTCTGTAAGATATTGTTTGGATGCAACTTGAGCTTGGCACCACCCACTTCAACTGATCCTCCCATTTGACCTTTCATATATGTGTATGTAAAGACAAAGCATTTTGATTAATACTTCCATTTGAAATATAATTTTGTTACTCAGAGCTAGTGGTTGATATCCAGTTTCTGCATTTAACAAACGAACATATGCCTGCCTGCATGAAAGCCATACATTATATTAAAAACAGGCCTAGGCATCTCCATGCCATAATACATGAGTAAGGATTTAGGGTTTTTTAGTCTTTGTTTATATGAGTTTTTTAGTAATGTTATGTTATGTGATTAGCAAATAGGAAGTATCATATGTATGGGGTGCATGTCCCTTGTATTTGTTGGATGCCAATGCTCTTTTACAGCAACACTTTCTTTCTCTGACTACCCATATTGACATCAATGCAACTGTAAGTCTGATCTTATTTACTCATATCCTGTCTTTGCAATTACAGGTCACGGTCATCCTGGAGATTATTATGCGAAAGTGTGGTTCTGCATCGGTGAAATCTCTAGTACCTGAGAAATATCGAGATTTTGTTAAGAATGTCTTGGAGGTAATGTGCCTCTCCTTCAATTGCCATGAAAAACAAATCTCAGGTTTTCATTATGCTAGCTTAATGTCCACAAATTGCCAATGAGTGCCATCTTGTGCAAGCTGTGTTAAGATCTTAGTTATTTTGATGATAGAAGCCTCTCCATCTCTATGCTTAGTATGGCATGTTACACTCACATCTCCCTCCTTTTAGCAATTCAAATTATTTACATCTAACCTTATACTGATTTTTCCCTCTAAGATAAACAAATAGATGTCTCAATTATGAATCTCGAGTTTTGTTTCTTTTTCTTGTTTCTGGGTAGCTGGATATGCTACGGAAATGGTTCTGTTTGATTTTATGCATAAAACTAACGTCATCAGTGTTGTTGAATTACAGAACCGTCAAGGCAAGACAAGTTCCCAGGAAGCTGTCACAACCAAAACCGAGGCAGAAAATTCTGATACAACTCCCAAGAGGTTCTAACTTCATAAAATACACTTTCCTATGCTTGACTAGTTTATGCCTTTGATATTAAGACAATTTACTTTTATTGTTTTTGACTTTTTTTATTCAGTAGACAAAAGAAGATACCCAAGGCAGCTGGGAGTATTACCAGCAATAACAACGAACGTTCAACGGAACCCCGAAAGAGGAAGAGGGATGATAAACGCAGCTCATATAAGCCTCGTAAATTTGCACCTGCAGGAAACACTGTTGATAGGAAGAAAGAAGTAAAACATTCAGGCAAAAGGAAAATCGCGAATTTCAAAAGTGATAACTCAGGTGGGAAGAGACGGAAACAGTGGACGAAGAAAAATACACGCGTTTAGTGCTGTAAAAAAAGAGTTTTGAGACACTTGGATCCATCATGTTGTCAGCCATCTAAATTCTGATACTAATACGTGCAATTCATTATCCTTCCAATTTCTGAGTAGTTGCTATTGGAGTGAAGTAAAGGCTATGAAGGATACAACCGTTATAATCCAATCTTGACCCTCCATTCTCTTGATCAACGGTTCAGAATTTTCTAATTGTTAATTGATTTAAAAGGATATATTTTAATCATTTGAAATTTAAACTTAATTTGCACCCGAAGTTTTTCTCACCCTCCTCCCCCCCTCTCTCTCTAGGTTGCATACAGTAGCAAAGGATTCTTAGTCACATACCGCAACCATGAGGTTTCTGATTGTTAATTGATTCGAAGTTGGGTTTTTTAGTCGCATACAGAAGCAAAGCAAACCAAGAAAGTGAAAGGGAGTTCGATTGGGGCTATAGTAGAGGTCAAAACTGCAGCAAAGGATTAACAACAGCAAGAAAGGATAGACCAGCAACAAAACATCAAACCCAAAAAGCTTTGCATCGAACTTCAGCCCCTTCGAGTCGGCCATGGGGCAACAGCCTCTGACGCCCCACAAGCCCTTCGAGTTGGCCATGGGGCAACAGCCTCTGATGCCCCACGCCATTGCGTGTATAGGAGGTTTTTCAATTTCTTTCTTGTTTTAAAAGTGGATAACATAAGGGTCTTAACTGTTTTTTAATTGTTTTAGTTTTGAGATGTTGGTTATCTTGGTCTTGAGAAATAAGTTATTGGTGAGTAATTTTCCATATTGTTTCACATGTGAAAAGGTGATGGATTTTTTCATATATGGAATATTTTTCATATTGTTTTCTATATGAAAAAGTGATAAATTCTTGTATATGGATATGGTTTCATATATGAAAAAATGGTGTTTTTTTTCTAAATGATTATGAATGGTTATAATTGTTCATGTATTACAGTTATGAATTAATATAGTAACCGAATATGATATTTAATTAATTAATTTTTTTTAAGAAAAATCTGAATTATTCTTAGAAATATGAATTTTGTGGAAAGATCCAAATACCCTTTGGTTCTAACGGCTGTACCCTTTAAGTAGGTTGCATTTGAAGATACACACACACAAATATATATATATATATATATATATATATATATATAGAGTTTGGTTCAAATAGTAACCAAAAAAATTGTGTTAACTATACTAACCAAGCTTAACCAATCATATTTTATGTTCAAATGTAACTCATATATTAAATACAAGGGTAATTAGGTAATTTGACATCTATGTAACTCCTTAATAATTAATTGAGAGTTACAAATCTAAAGATCTCATTCATTGATCATGATGTAATATTGAATTTTATTTTCATTAGTGTTCATGATCGTAGTTTACAAATGATGTTCTACGTATAATGATATTGTTCGTAAGTGTAAAAGATTTCCGTATCGTCCGAGTAACATGGATAATCCTATTGTAAAACACATTGACAACAATGGAAATGACAAAATCGTCTACGACTACATTCGCAATTCGAATTCCGATAATGATCAAAGCGTTCCTATTAGTAAGTGATTAGTATAACATTTGAATTCGTTTAAATGAACACATATCAAAGGCAATTGATGTTCATATCGATACATATGCACAATTACATCACATGAATATGAACAGTATCTGTAATTCATGTGAACACAAGCTTCGAAGGTGTTCATGTACATACAACAGAGTCGGCTCCTGAATATACAGAAGATGTTCATACGGTTCACATGTTGTTCATATGTCTAGTCTTTTTTGTTTGATTTGTTTTGAGGATATACACAAGTTGTTCATATGTCTGACAACTTGTTATAACCGGTTTCAGACAATCTGGGTTAAGGTAAAATTATACGTTATTAATATTTGAATATCTAATGGTATGCATGATAAAATAATATACATGGATGATATATATGCAAAGACATGATGAACGTAAAAGGATGCATGCATATGTTATGTTATGTATGTGTATACATGTGATAAATT
>NC_037536.1:8901815-8906847 GCF_001531365.2 Cynara cardunculus var. scolymus | reverse complement strand
ATATATATATATATATATATATATGAACCATTGTGTCAAATACGAACAAAAATTGACATATATATGAACTTGGACTGCATAACATTTATGAACACAATATGAACATAATAAGAATACCTTCTACACGAAAGAAAATAAATAAAAAAACAGGTATGAACACACTATGAACAACTTGTGAACAATAGTTCCTTCATTATGAACACATTAAGGAGCCAACCAATGTTGAGATTTGCAGCTAGTGTATATATGAACACAATATGAACACTTGTGAACAATAGTTCCTTCATTATGAACACATTTAGGAGCGAGCCAATGTTGAAATATGCAACTAGTATACATATGAACACAATATGAACAACTTGTGAATAATAGTTCCTTCATTATGAACACATTCAGGAGCGAGCCGGTGTTGAGATATGCAGCTAGTGTACATATGAACACAATATGAACATTTATGAACAATAGTTTCTTCATTATGAACAATAGGTTTTAGCTTGAACTTACCGAAAACTTTACTATCGGGTCTCCTCTACCAATCACAAATTCAATAACATTATAGATAGAAAAATCAATATTATAAAAAAACAAGATCAATTATAAATTGACAAAAAATCATGGGATTTTTTGATTTTGTAACTCCCAATTAATGATACGGGAGTTACATAAAAAAGAAAATTACATATTTACCCTTGTCATTAAATTAGAAGATGAATATGAACCTATATATAAGATAGATTGCCATTGGTTGAAAATGGTTAACAAAGTTAACATAATAAATTTTGTTAACATTTGAACCAGACTCTCTCTCTCTCTCTCTATATATATATATATATATGTGTGTGTATGTGTGTGTGTGTGTAGGGGGAGTTTCAATTACAACTCAATTCTTACAAACAATACAAAACTAATCTCAACCATTGATTTTGTTTATTTTAAAATTTAGAGGTGGTTATAAAATGCACTTGACAGTAAATTTAGAAATCGATTAAATCCATATTGTTGATTATATACATGTACAATTGAGATCGTCTTGTAAGATTTGTAAGAATTATATGCTTTGCAAATAAATCCCCCATATGTATATAGGAATGGGTTCAAATGAAAACCGATTTTTTGTTGTGAGCCGGGGAACAAAGGCAAGCACAACATGTGTCACCTGCATCCACGGGTTATTCATTATGAATAATATACATTCTGTCATTTGCACATGCTACAAACTAACACATACGGTGGTTAAGTGTCTAGCAACACGTCACCTCCCAAAGGCTATGTAAATGTGTTTTTCCTTGCGCAATCTGATTGATCCAATCAATCATACGGTAGTTACATTTGTTGTTCTTTTGCTTTATGATATTTCGTTACAAACTTAAGGCATAAACATATCTCATCCTTTATAGTTCAAAGTTGTGTTTCTCAATCCCAACATATTTGACCCAGACAAGTGCTATTAGTTCAACTAATCCATTTTTCTACGCTAATGTGAATCAAACTATGTCATCGAGGGGCCCAAAAATATTTCTCTCAACTTCAGAGGAGCAAATCCCATATTACATGTACATGAATTATACACAATTCATGTTATATCCAATATAACCCTTGTGATTACCCGGTTAAGGGTAACTGTTACCCCTTGTTATTGGGGTAACAGTTCCTGCAACTGGATCAGAAGTGGAAGCTGCAAAAATGATAAAGGGAAAGTTAAATATGTTTATAGAATCTGCATCTTTAGAGGGCTGAGCCTCTGGTTCCTTCGCCTCTCGTCCTGCAGTTGTTGATGGTGATGGAGCAAATGCTTGTGGTGGTGGAGCTGAAGTTGTGGTCAAGGGCGTGATGGATGGTGTCTCCCCCTCATGAGAACCTAGACGTTGGTCATCGAGGTCTTGGTCGTCATGCCTCGGTCGCTTTGGGGGCCTCTCTGCAGAGTAAGAGGAAGATACCCTTTTCTTCTTTCGAAGGTGTGAGACAAAAAGTCCTACACGCATGCGCCTATGATATTTTTCCATGCGGTGCAGGAGACTTTCAGTATGGGCCCGCTGCCTCAATATGTTGGCTTGCGAGGCGGCAGACTTGGCGGCCTTCTTCACAAACTTGTCGTTAATCTCGTTGAATTTTGAGATTATGGACACCTTGAATGATCGGAGGTTGGCTCTAGTAACCGGGGCGGAGGCGGCGGCAGTGGAGGTAGTGGTTGGTATGGTGATGGAGGAGATAAGTTCCCTCACCTCTGCAGCGAAGAATTGAAGTCTTGTGTTGTTGGAGCTGCCGATGATGGGGTGGGGATGGATTGTGGGATTGTGTTTTGGATGGTGGAGGAGAGAGAGGCAATGGAGGATTTTGTGGCTAATATTTATGAGGAGAGAGAGGTGATGGATGCGTCGATGGCTGTAATTTGGGAGGTGAGGGAGTCAAATCTTGTGACCATAAGGTTATTATGGTAGTTGTGGTTTTGGGTTACCAGACGTTGGAGGGATTGGATGAGGGTGCTGTTTTCCCTTGAAAGAGTTTCAAGAGATGCAATTGATTGCTGAATGAGGGAAATATTTTGATTGGGGATGGATTCAGCAACCCTTGCAATTGTGAGTTTAAGGTCTTCCAAGGACCATTGAATTGAGTCAGCAAAGGCTTAGAACTCGGCCTTTGTGACCAAATCAGCAAGGGGGTAACCTTCACGACAATGATGCCGTGGGTTGAGCCTCAATTCCAGAGGCGCCTCCATCGATGCCTGGTTCGATGTTAGGCAAAGAAGGACTTCCATCCTTTCCTTGATCGCCTTCTAATAAAGAATTATCTCAGGATGTTCTGATAGTAGTTTCTTCTTCATTGGATTCAGAGTCTGATGAAGGGAAGTATGTATGTGTCCCCATCGATAGACCAAGTATCGAAGGGGTCTATGTTTGAAAAGAAGATCGCTCTGAACGATCTGTGGGGAATTCAAAGGCAGAAGCAACAAATGCTTCTGAGTGATTGGATGGTGTCGGCCCTGAGGAGAAGGGCCCTTATTTCTTCATCACCTCTCAGTTGTGCTATTTCCAGAGACCCGAAGAGTGGACTCTGGAAGGCTGGTTTGGGATGGGTACGAACTGGGTGGTCCTTCTTCAATATCCCTCTGGACTTGGTCGCCAAGGATAGTTGGTGTGGTGGCTCGGGGAGTTGGGTGAGAGGAGGCAGCAGCGGTGTTAAGTGGTTCGGGGGAGGCGGGAGGACTGTCATCATCATCATCATCATCATTAGAGTTAGTCCTTTCATCTTGTGATTCAGCACTTGTCTTCGGGGTAGGCTCTATGTGCTCCAAGGTAGCTGGTCGCGGTTGTTGGACCAACGTAGAGCTTATATAGGCCCTAAGGGTGTCAGAGGTTTCCTGGATAACTTGCAACATACCCCGTGACAGTGGCCTCTCATCAGGGTAGCCATCCTTAGAGATTGTGGGAGATGATCGGTCATGATGAATTGTGAGGTGAACGGTCCATCGCCCGGAAGATTGTCCATATTTATCGCATCCTTGATAAAGAGTGCAAGTAGGGCCGATCATGAGAATTCGGATACCCATGGCGAAAAAGAAAAAAAATGCCCCTAAATGGTATCATAGCATATCCTTGTGTGAGACATACCTTAAGTTGAGGACAATGAGACCCTTAATCTCGGTTACAATTCTTTCAATGAGACCATTTCCATGTCCATTGGTTCCTTGACCGACTTAAAGTATCTCGACCTTTCCTACAACTCACTTCATGGAACCATTACTTCAGAATTCGGAAACCTCACAAACCCGCAAAATCTTTCCCTTGGAGTTAGACCCTACTCTTACTCGATTGAAAACCTAGATTGGTTGTCTAATCTTTCTCATTTGTAACACTTCCAAATGAATGGGATTTCCCTATCCATAACCAACAACCATGGTGGTCTAAGATAGTGGTTGTTTTCTTACCCATCTTGTTGAATAAACTCCCTGCAGCCTCCATATTCCCACACTTCACTAAGCACAATAAGATATCACCCCTATCATGGTAATTTCATCCGGCTTAGTCCCCTCTTGCTCCATCTGCTGGTACAATCCCAAGGCCTCCCATGGCTTCCCACTCTTAACATAGCTATTAATAATTGAATTCCAAGACACGAAATCTCACAAACAACTTTCATCAAACACTTTGTCTGACTCGTCTAATTCTCCACATGACACTAAACACATGAATAATGACATTATTCACATATACATAATAATTGAAACCAAAATGAATCACATGTTCAATAACCCCTAAACCCACCCTAATCAATATGACTTTCCCATCGAGTAGTAGATAAGTATTTAAAGTTAAATCATCAAATATATTCTAATAACCATCTCTATTCTCTTTGTAGAATTAGAAAAGAACAATCCAATCTATTATCTAAGTCTAAACCAAACAAGCAAACCTAAACTAAACTAGAGTCTAAACTCTAAATATTAAACAAACAATTAAATAAACCTAACCTAATAAACTAGAGTCTAGAAACATTTGTACATCACAAATCACAATATCATATACTGACACAAATATATATAAAACATTAGAAATCAAAAATAGAAATTTCAAATTTACCAAAAAATCAACCTCAAGCTAGAGCAGGGGGCGAGGGCAGAGAGCCAGATACGAAATCTCACTCGGTGTCTCAACTACCACATACAAGTTCGAGAGACGAGAGGCCGAGAGCCAGGGGCAGAGATGGGACGAGTTCGACTGTTTAAGCGAGAGAGCATCATAGCAAGAGTTAGAATTCAGAAACGAGAGCGAAAGAGTGTATGTTCTATTCGTGAAGTCTAAAGCGACGCCGAGAAAGAATGACGCCCTTGGGCTTGGGCTGTGTATAGGGCAACGATGTAGGAAAGGCAAGTAGCAAACTTTAATGTAAAACCCAAAATTTTAATTATATAACATATAATATATATATATATATATATATATATATTATACGAGTCTTTAAATATATAATTTTTATTTATTAAATTTATTTGAAGTGTTAAAATATTTATGAGATTAGTTGAAGAAATAATTAT
>NC_037536.1:8899967-8901505 GCF_001531365.2 Cynara cardunculus var. scolymus | reverse complement strand
AGTTTGAAGTTCGGGATCGAAAATCTCGGTTTTTCACCGATTTTGGGTGAGATTTTTAACCAAATCTCTTGATTTTTATGTCTATGACTTCGTTTTTCAGTACTCTATCAAACCCCAGTAGCCTCATATCTCATATTTGTGTTTTTGTCGTTCGATTTTTATGTTTTTAAGTTTTAGTTTAAAAAACAAACTTTAAATAAGTAAATAGGACTCATTTCTTGACGAAAATTCGGGTTCTTTATGTCAAAGTGTTGGTAAAAATATTACCAAGAGTTTGGCGCAAAAAGAATGAAGAAAAATGGTCAAGAAACGAGCAATTTTGAAGCTCGAAAAGCTTGAAAACGAGCAGCCATGGCTACTGTTTTCGTTGCTGATCTGTTTGGGCTGCTGATCTGTTGGGCTACTGTTTTCGTTGCTGATCTGTTTGGGCTGCTGATCTGTTTGGGCTACTGTTTTCGTTGCTGATCTGTTTGGGCTACTGATTTCGTTGGTACCTTGGGCTGGGTCACGGGCCCGTTTAGTTTTAAAAAATGGAATAAGAGGGCATGGTGAAGGTGGGACTTGAACCCACGACCTCAACCAAGTAGACTCAAAGCATTAACCAACAAGCTAACTTTATATTCTGTAATTATTATTCGCTGTTATTATTAATATGCATTACATATTTAAGTTTCAAAAATTAGCATTTAGTCTCTTAAATTTCCAGAAATAATCATAATAATTTTATGAGACTTTCGTTAAGTTTGTTTAAAATGCAAACCTTGACCCCATTTTGATTATTTATCTCGTTTAGTTACCAAAATGACCCTACAATATGGAAATCGGTATTTTAGCGATACTTTACGTATTTGCTTCATAAATTACCGAAATGACCCTATGTTTTGGGGATTGGTCTATGAACTTCATTTTTATATTATTATTTTTATAAAATTACCAAAATGACCATATATTTGGAAATCGGTATTTTAGCAATACTTTACGTATTTGCTTTATAAAATTACCGAAATGACCCAATGTCTTGGGAATTGGTATCTAAGTGTTATTTTAAATCTAATCCATATGAAATTACCAAAATGACCCTACAATGTGGAATTCGGTATTTTAGCGATACTTACGTATTTGCTTTATGAAATTACCGAAATGCCCCTAGACTTGGAAAAATTGGTATTCTCACATTATTTCGAGTATTAATTATGTTGAACTTTAAAGTTATGGAATGACCGTTATATTTATASRTGTGTGACATGTTGTCACCTTTATTTACTTGCAAATCTTAAACGAGACGTTTTGGTTACAAAACATTATTTACGTTGTGAACTATTTAGTTTAATTATTTTGGTAAAATATTTATTATTCAAGAAAATGTGAAGTGTAGTACATATTTTTATAAATTGTACAAGCAACAATTAATATTTAACGACGTCACATTATTAATAACATTTCAAGAAAATATTGGAGTGAAACATGAGATATGATGTTATCGGGGGTTGATCAATAAAAGGAAAAGTCGTGTTAACTTAAGGAATAGTAATCAATTT
>NC_037536.1:8870486-8897617 GCF_001531365.2 Cynara cardunculus var. scolymus | reverse complement strand
GGGAGGCACTCTTCGATCATAATGAGGTTAAGAAACCTAGTGATAGGGGATGTAGTTACAAATCTTTCACCAGTACTCGCCCACCGGTTTTCGAGGGCAAAAATGGACCACTAGCAGCTATGAACTGGCTCRATGAGATGGAGAGTTGTTTCCTGACATGTCATTGTGCACCAAATGATATGGTGCAGTTCGCATCAACCAAGTTCAAATCGAATRCCTTGCAATGGTGGAAATCAATTAGAGCCGCTAGGGGACTATCTGGGACTGCATCTCTCACKTGGRAGGAATTCAAGGAGTTAATGAGCGAAAAGTTTTTCTCACCACTCCAGTTGAGAATATTAGAAAGTGAGTTCCTACAATTGGAGCAGGGAAACATGACTGTGGAGAAATATGTGGAGATCTTTATTGAGAAGTCACGATTTGCAGGGCATCAGGTGAATACCGAGATGAGGAAGGTGAATCGGTTTGTGGACGGACTGAAAAGGGAACTTAGGAGGCTTGTTGGAATGTCAAAACCTACTACCTTTCAAGATGCGGTAGAGTTGGCCACCCTTGCTGAGAAGGACAGTTATGTTCCGGATGCATCTAAGAAGAGGAAGATCAATCAAGCTRACCCGGGAAAATTCAAGAGAACTCAAGTCTTTGGGGGAAAGAATGGGGCAATAACTGCTTGCGTCACATGTGGAAGGAACCATCCAGGTGAATGCAGGTATGGCAARGGAGTTTGCTTTACTTGTGGAAAGCCTGGGCACATGTCAAAAGAATGCAAGGCTAGACCTATTTGCTACTCGTGTGGTGATCCCGGACATCGCCAAAGGGAATGCCCCAAGAAGAAACGGAGCCACCGAGGTTGCTCGGAGGATCAAACGGGAAGAAGCTGGATGCGCCAAAAGTGAAGAGTCGAGTCTTTCAGATGACAGCGGAAGAAGCAAAGGACACACCCGATGTAGTGACAGGTACATTTCTAGTCAACAAAATACCTGCAAGAGTGTTATTTGATTCGGGTGYAAATAAATCTTTTGTCTCCACTAAGTTTTGCATGCGATTGGGAAGGTCTCCTACGTTACTTAGTCAAAACTTAGAGGTTGAAACTGCTGATGGTAACATCACCATGGTGGGGAGTGTTTTGATAACTGCACAATAGAAATTGAGGGTCAAGACTTTGAGGTCCACTTATTACCTATGGGGATTATGGAATTCGATGTTGTCGTAGGAATGGACTGGTTGTCTAAACACCAAGCTCACATTATTTGCTTTAAGAAACTAATTCGAGTGAGAAATAAGGATGGGAATGAGATCACTGTGTACGGTAGCCGGCCTGGCAACCACGTTAACCTCATATCAGTAATCAAAGCTAGRAGATGTATTCGYAAAGGATGTGAGACGTACTTAGCTTACGTCATAGATGCTAAAATAGAAAAGGGAGCTATAGAAGAGGTCCCGGTGGTTCGGGAATTCCCTGATGTGTTCCCTGACGACCTACCAGGGGTACCTCCTGAAAGACAAGTCGAATTTAGGATTGAATTAACACCCGGAGCCACACCGATTGCTAAGTCACCATATCGACTAGCAGCTTCGGAGATGCAAGAACTAATGACCCAAATCCAGGAATTGTTGGATAAAGGGTTCATCCGACCGAGTTCGTCCCCATGGGGAGCACCAGTGCTATTTGTGAAAAAGAAAGATGGATCGATGCGCATGTGCATCGACTATAGGGAGTTGAATAAGGCGACAATAAAGAATAGATACCCACTACCTCGAATAGACGACTTATTCGATCAACTACAAGGAGCAAGTTACTTCTCAAAGATCGACCTACGTTCAGGCTACCACCAGTTGCGGGTACGTGAAGAAGAGATAGCTTGTAAAGTTATTTCAAAAGTCTAGTTTATAAAAATTAATTTCAGATGGCGAAACGAGGGATTTGATTTATCTAAAATTGGGATGTTTGATTAACAACTAAGAAAATATCAATCTTAAAAAGAAGCACATGGTGCAACAGTTGATTAAGACATTAAACAAATGATTCAGCAAAAAAGTGACATAGCATTCCTGTCATAATTATCTAAAATCAATAAATGATTTTATATAATATGACAGTATCAACTATCGGGTCAGACGGCCTCCCAAGAGTACACACCGGTCAACGTGCTATCGATACGATATCATTTATGTTAGACGTCGTGAATCCTAGTACAACACAGTGTTACCATCCTACACCGTAGGAGTATAGYGTTTGTCAGACACTAAAGCTATTTATAGCCTTCTCCTATTACCTCAGGTTTTGAAAGTCAATACATTTTATACACAAAATTAGTTGTCAATTAATTTTAATGTAATCATYAAATGAAATATTAAGCAACTGAAATAAATAGTAGACTATAATGTTAATAAGACACCTTTGTACTTTCACATTGGTTTTGGTCTTAATTTCCCGTTACACCCCAAGCTAAGGCGTTAGCCCATCATCGCTCGGTTTCTTCTCTCGAAGGATGTAAGGACTGAAAAATAAATAACTGATAAGGAAAAGTAAATTGCAGAAAATAAATTGCAGAAAGTAAATTACAAGAAATGGAAATACTGGAATTTAAAGTACTGGAAATTAAATGACTGAAATATAAATGACTGAAAGTAAATTGCTAGAAATTAAATGACAGAAATGTAAATTGCAGTAAAGTAAAGACTGAAATGTAAAGGACTGAAATATAAAGACTGAAATGTAAATGACTGAAATATAAAGACTGAAATGTAAAAGACTGAAATATAAAGACTGAAATGTAAAAGACTGAAATATAAATTATTAATAACTAAATATTATTAATTAATATTAATCTAAGACATGATGTATGAGAAATAGTACTTGATGGGATGAGGAAATGACTAATGGCAACCTTGGAAAGAGAGTTTGACTTTGAGGAAACTTGCAAGTCAAGTAACAAAACTTGCAAAACAAGTTTTGTTACAAAGACCGAAAAGGTTACTTGCAAACTCTAAAAAACAGATTATTTAGTCTATGTAAATTAGTCGTGAGCCACAAAGGATGAGATCCAATGTAAAGCAACAACGATCGACTAATTCGTAACTCGTAACAAAAGTAAGAAAACGTAACGTAACTTGGAAATAAAAAACAGAAATGAGATGAAAATTAAATACAAGCACTTAAATTAAACTTGAAAACGTAATCACAACTTCACTTCACAAAAATCAGTTCTTGGTTGGAAGCAAGAAAACCGAAAGCTTGATACCGAAAGCAATATTCTAGAGAGAAATTATCACCATCATAAGTGTTAAATGGTAGAAAGCATGAAAAAAATGTCTTTAAAACAAGCTTTAAGCCTTCTAATTATAGGCTAAGGGAGCTTGCCAAGTGGGAGCCACCTAATAAGACAAAAAGCTCTTCAAAGATGGGCTTTGACCAGGCCCAAGGTCGTTGACCCAACAATCTCTAAGGAGCAGCCAACGAATTCACGGCCCCGACAGAAGTGCAACTCCCGGACAGGTGCTATAGAACTCTACCACTCCTTGTCCTACAGGACTGCTGCAGGATCGGGCCCAAAAATCATCAAAAACCTGCATAAACAGGGGATTAACATTAGGTATACTATATTACTAGTAATATATGAAAAAGACATAAAAAGACTCAATTAAGACACTAATAGGCAAATAAAACAAAGGAAAATGGTTAAGAAAATGATGTAATAAGGTTAATAAATTAACACTTATCATTTGTACAAAACCCATTTCCACGCAACTATACCAGTGTGTCTCGCTGTCAGCTTGGATGAGGCAGCCTAGTTGTGGCATGCCCGGTTGGGGCATCTCAACTTCCCAACAATGAAACAGATGGTTGCTAAGGAGATGGTGCACGGAGTTCCAAACATCACTCATCCTACACAGTTGTGTGAAGCATGTCTCTTTGGAAAGCAATGCAGGATACCGTTTCCTGTTCAAACACAATATCGTGCTAAAAAACCACTGGAGCTAGTCCATGCAAATTTATGCGGTCCAATTACACCATGTACATCAGCCGGTAATCGGTACTTCTTTCTTTTAGTTGATGATTATAGCCGATTCATGTGGGTATATGTTATTAAGACAAAAGATAAAGCTTTGCTCGCGTTCAAAAGGTTCAAAATGCAGATAGAGAATGAGAGCTCATTTAAATTGAAGGCATTGAGAACAGACCGTGGTGGAGAATTTATTTCTTAGCACTTTGTTGATTTTTGTAAAGAACAGGGAGTGAACCGACAACTGACTGCTCCTTACACCCCTCAACAGAAAGGGGTGGTAGAACGGGGTGGTAGAAAGTCGTAACTGCTCTGTACTTGAGACTACAAGAAGTCTCCTAAAAGCAATGTCTGTCTCTCAAAACATGTGGGGAGAAGCTATCTGCCATGCAGTGTACCTGCTGAACCGCGTTCGAACTAGAGCAGTGAAAAACCAAACCCCATATGAAGCATGGAAAGGAAGGAAACCCAACCTTGAACATCTTAAAGTCTTCGGTTGCACCGGATATGTGAAGGTACCCTCTATTCGTTTGACTAAACTTGATTACAGAAGCAGGCCGATGGTATACTTAGGTGTCGAATCAGGAAGCAAAGCACATTGACTCTATGATCCACAACAAGGGAAGATATGTGTAAGTCGTGATGTAGCATTTGAAGAAAGTAAGAAGTGGGATTGGAGTGAACATCCCAACGAAGAAAACTATAACAGTCCGTAGTGGACAAAGTTTGTTGTTGGTGAATATTCTGAGACTAGGGGGATACTCCAATAAATGAAGACGAATCTGGTGAGACTGGCGTGGAGGAAGCAGCACCAAATACACCATCAGAACACTCACCAGCAGCCAGAGTGGCACCATCGACATTTGTAAGTACACCTGATTCTTCTACCTATGATGAAACACCCATTCGAGGTTTCAGGTCATTAGATGAAATCTATGCAAGATCACAACCGATTGAGCTCGATCTTAAGGAGTTAATGTTGGCTTTTGATGAGTCGACTAATTATCACACAGTTGTTGGTGATAAGAACTGGGAGGAAGCGATGCGGAAAGAAATTGAATCGAACGAAAGAAACAAAACGTGGCAGCTAACGGAGTTGCTGGTGGGGTACAAACCCATCGGTCTCAAATGGGTCTTCAAGATAAAGAGGGACGCTGCTGAAACGTGACAAAGCACAAGGCAAGGTTGGTCGCAAAAGCCTATGTGCAACAAAAGGGAGTAGACTTTGATGAAGTGTTTGCTCCTATCACACGATTAGAGACGGTGCGTTTAATACTTGCCTTATCTGCCCGGGAAGGTTGGGAAGTTCACCACCTCGATGTTAAGTCAGCCTTTCTTCATGATGACTTGCAGGATGAAGTGTACGTATCTCAACCCGAAGGTTTTACTACAACCGGGAAGGAGCACATGGTGTACAAATTATCCAAGGCATTGTATGGGTTATGGCAGGCTCCGAGAGCTTGGAATATGAGACTTGATAACACACTCAAACAACTTGGATTTAGAAAATGCCCACAAGAACAGGCAATGTACAAGCGATATACCGGTGATTCGATGATAATTATCGGTGTTCACATTGATGATTTAATTGTAACAGGAACTAGTAAAGGAGAGATTCTGGCATTTATGAAACAAATGGAGGGAGAGTTCGAAATGAGTGATTTGGGAACGCTCTCATACTATCTCGGCATCGAAGTACAACAAAGCTGTAATGGCATTTTTCTTAAACAAAGTGGTTGTGCAAGAAAAATACTACAGGAAGCTAGGATGTTGGAGTGTAATCCATCCAAATATCCAATGGAGCCAAGACTCCACTTATCCAAAGATGAAGAAGGGACACTGGTAAATGCAACAGAGTATAGACGACTGATCGGAAGCTTATGGTATTTGACCCATACCCGACCGGATCTAAGCTTTGCAGTAGGAATGGTTAGCAGATATATGGAATCGCCAAGGCAAAGCCACTTCCAAGCTGTTAAACACATCTTAAGGTATGTCAAAGGGACGATTGATTACGGGCTTAAATACCATAAAGGAGGAGACGGGAAGATAACTGGCTAAGTGACAACAGTCATAACGGGGACCGTAATGAAGGAAAAAGTACGTCTGGGATGGCATTTTATTTTTCAGAAAACCTGATAACTTGGTGTTCTCAGAAGCAGCGAACAGTAGCCTTGTCATCTTGCGAGGCCGAGTTTATGGCGGCAACATCGGCAACGTGTCAAGCTCTATGGTTGAGAGGCTTGCTTGGTGACTTAACAAGCTGGGCACTAAAAGAAGTCATGCTGCAAGAAGACAACAAATATGCAATAGCCCTTATGAAGAACCCGGTGTTCCATGGGAGAAGTAAACACATCGATACTCGATTTCACTTCATCCATGAATGTGTTGAAAATGGACAGGTGTTGGTGAAACATGTGAGCAGTGAAGAACAACGTGCGGACATCCTAACCAAAGCTCTTCCGAGGGTTAAGTTCGAGGAAATGCGAGAACTCTTAGGTGTTGAAGACCTCACAAGCCCAACTCAAAATTAGGGAGGTGATTGTTGGGTTTAATTCTGATTTGGTCAAACTGGTGGGCAGATCTTTAGGGATGCACCACGTGTGCATGATGGAATTTGTGGAGTCCGAGTCTTGAGGCAAAATAAATGGCACGAGCCAGTTTTTTATTTATTTTTAGTATAAATAGCTTAGTTGAGCTTTCCTTTACTCAGTTGTAAGTTCCTCGTTCAACTTTTCTTATCAGAAATAAAGTATCAAACATTTTCCCCAATTGTTTCTTCTTTTCGTTGTGTTGTTTTGGGTATATAGATCAAGATATCAGTCTCTACATAACATGCGGATAAAGCGGAGAATGTCATGGCTTGTAGGTGGTTCTTGGTAGTGAGCAAGCTGGAGCTCCTGTCTTGTAGGAATAAATAGTAGTTTGGAGATCTTGGCCCTTGATATTTTAATGGTGCAAACCATGTCATTCGGGGCATCAATGTCACCCATAATGCCACGGTTTTCTGGGTAAAAATCACAGGCATTCCAATACTGTTGAACATAACGTACGGAACCTCATTGTCAGATAGAGTCAGGGATGTTTGTAGTATGCAGTTTTGGAAAAATTCAACTAGTATGGAGAATCTGTCTTCAAACAGTTGGGGACGGAGATCGATGTGGTGGTTGTTGGGTTTGATGGGGAGGAAGACAAGGGCACGACTGTCAACACCGATGGACTAAACTTGGCTCTCATTGTGGTTGGAATCATGAGAAGCTGAGAAGGAAGCCATTTGAACAAACAATGAAAGCTTAGTTGCAGGTTTGGTTGTTGTTTGTTGTAAGGAAGAAGATGAGAACATAAAAGGTAAAATTGGTATAAGGGGGTATATATAGGGTGGGAGGGAAGAGGTTTGAAAGAAGGATAAAATAATAAAAAGAAATGATATATGGCATCTGACATTTTGTAAAAAGGTGAAAGGTTATGATCTTGAGTCGTAATAACAACTTACGATTACGATGAGTGTCAGACATATAGGGACACGTGGCGCAAGGGGTTGATTGGTATGGTAATATGGAGAGTTTGTATTGGGAAGGGTCAAGGTCACAGACTGATGACCTTGATGGGTGACCTTTGGTATGGTAATTATCCACAAGGATAATTATTAAGATATCCAAAAAAATTGAAAATCCCAATTAATTGAGAGATATATGCTAATTATGAAGTTTTGGTTTTCTAAAAAACCATGTTGTATAGTTTTTAGTCACAAAAGCTGCAATGTTGCATAATCTTGAAATAGTTTGCAATTAATGTGGGTTTTGATGAAGACTTTGTTCATGACCATTGAAGCAGAGAGAGGGGGGGGGGGATCTGGTTGGCTTGGATGAAGAACCAGAGGCTCTCTGGTTGATCATAAACTTTGAGTATGCCTTCAAATATGGGGTTTTGATAAAACAGAGGCTCTGGATGAACATGCGAACCCTTAGAAATAAAACCCTTGAACCATGAAGAAGAACCAGAGGGGATCTGGTTGGTCTTGTAGTTCAACCAGAGGCTCTCTGGTTGGTCATGAGAGTCAAAAAGTTTCAAAGTACAAGAATTTCGTGTCCCAGAGGCTCTAGATAGACGAACCAGAGGCTCTAGTTGGTCTAAATGCTACTTGGGATTTCAAGTAGGTGGACAGAGAGGCTCTGGTTGTGAATGAAGTTCAACCACTCTGGTTATACTATGACCAACAAAAGACTAAGTAAAGAGCATATGCTCCCCCTAGAACTATCCTCTGGTGGTAGGTTGGGTAAGCAAAACTCCCCTTTGAACCAAGAATATGGTTATGATTGGGAAGCCAGAGGCTCTGGTTGTGAAGGAGGGTTTAAATGGATAAAGACTTTGTGATGTTAGGTTGTCCCATAGAACTAGAAGGGGCTTTGGTCCTAAGGACTTGGTGTCCAGAGACAGTGATCTTAAGAACCTGGTTGTGCTTGGAGCATTAGACTTGGTCTAAAAAAACACTCTAATGGAACCGGGCTCTTGTCTTAAAGAGTTAGCAAGACAGAGGCTCTGGTCTTTAGAACCAAAGGCTCGGGTTACTTGAATTACACATTTAGTGTGAACAAGAGTTCTTAGATCAACCAGAGGGTCTCTGGTTGCAAAGAGGTAGTTTCTTTGATAGCATCCAAGATTTGAAAGGAGCTCTTAGTGCAACCGAACTCTGGTTGCAAAGGGTTATGAACCAGAGGTCCTGGTTAATTGATAGTGCATGTGGTGGTCTTGTATGAACTCTTAGTACAACTAGAGAGGCTCTGGTTGTAAAGAGTTGGAACAGAGTCTCTGGTTACCAGAGGCTCCGGTTGCTTTTAGAGATTGAAGACTTGTGATGGAGCAAAGTCTATTGGACTAGAGGGCCTTTGGTTCCAAAGACTTGTGATCCCATAAGCTCTGGTCTATGGAACTAGAGACTCTGGTTTCAACGAAGGATAAAAACATCAAGTATAAACATAGCTAGTAGAGGATATGGGGAACAAGTAGGACCAGAGGGGCTCTTTAGAACCAGAGGCTCTGGTTGTACTAGAGGCTTATTTTGGACTCGAGTGAAAAGAGTTGTTTGGACGAGAGGGGGTCTAGTTCCAAAGAGTTTGAGAAATAGAGGCTTTGCGTGTAAGGAGTGTATGGCTAAGTGAAATACAAGTGTTTCCAACATCCAGAGGCTCTGTTAAAGAAAACTTGGTTTCTTGGCCAGATTTTGCCACTTTTGCATTTACCAGAGACATAAAGGATCTGTGGTTGATTAAGAGAATACCTTAAGTGGTGAAATTCAGCATACCCATCTTGCTGACAGGAAATATAAATCTTTTCTCATCTAAGGCTTTTGTGAAAAGGTCAGCAAGTTGGATATCTGTAGGAACAAAATACATCTCTATAGTTCCCTTTTCTACATGGTCATTGAGAAAATCTTACCTGGCATCAATATGCTTTGTCTTGGAGTGCTGCACTGGATTTACAAAAATAGCTATTGCACTTTTGGAATCACATAAGATGGGAATCTTTTTATAATGAAATCCATAATTTTCTAGTTGGGTTTTCATCCAGAGCACTTGTGAACAACAACTAGCAGCAACAACATATTCTGCTTCTGCTATAGATGTTGAGACACAATTTTGTTTTCTGGATGTCCAACTTACTAATTTATCTCCCAGAAGTCGACAGCTCCCAGACGTACTTTTTCTATCAAGTTTGCACCCTGCATGATTTGCATCTGTATAGGCTATTAGATCAAAGCCATAGTTCTTTGGATACTAGAGGCCCAAGGAAGGAGTCCCTTTTAGGTATCTAAAGATCATCTTGTCAGCAGAAAGATGAAATTCTTTCGGATTTGCTTGATATCTTGCACAAAGACAATTAGCAAACATTATATCTGGCCTACTGTTAGGTACAGGAGTGATCCAATCATGCCTCTGTAGGTTTTTACATCTACAGTCTTGCCTGACAGATCAGAGGATAACTTAGCTCGTGTGGCCATAGGTGTTCTCATAGATGATGAATTTGAGAGATTATATTTCTTCAGAAGATCAGTCATATATTTGGACTGATTGATAAAAATCCCTTCTGAAGTTTGTTTTATTTGAAGACCCAGGAAGAAACTAAGTTCTCCCATCATACCCATCTCAAATTTACTTTTCTTCACGTCTGAGAAATTTTCACAAAATTTGGAGTTAGTTGAGCCAAATATTATGTCGTCCACATATATTTGGACAAGTAAAATATCACCTTTGTGATTTTTGAGGAAGATAGTTGTGTCAATTGTATCCTTTTCGAATCCATTGGCCGTGAGAAAAGTGAAGAGTGTATCATACTAGGTACTGTGTCTGGGTGCTTGTTTGAGCCCATATAGAGCTTTATCTAGAAAGTAGACGTACTCTGGATGTTTGGAGTTCTCAAACCCAGGTGGTTGCTGAACGTAGACTTCTTGCGGTTTGCCATTAGAAAGGCAGACTTGACATCCATTTGATAAACCTTGAATCACTTGTGTGTTGCATAGGCTAAAAAATTTCTTATGGCTTCAAGCCTAACAATGGGAGCAAAGGTTTCGTCATAGTCTATCTCTTCTTCCTGGCAGTAGCCCTTGGCAACCAGCCTAGCTTTGTTCCTTATCACCATTCCGTCCTCGTCTTTCTTGGTTCTGAATACCCATTTGGTCCCGATGGCAGTTTTTCCTTGGTGGAGTGGCATAAGGGACCAAACTTTGTTCCTCTCAAACTGGAGCAACTCTTCATGCATAACATCTATCCAGTTTGGGTCTTGTAGGGCTTCAGAGGCTTCCTTTGGTTCCACCATGCTTAGGAAGTTTTCAAAGAGACATTCACACCAAATGAGATGATGGATCACCAATTATTTGGTGATGGAGATGGTCTTTTGTCCATTTGGTGCTAGATTGGGGTTTTTGAGCAACATGATGCAGTTCTTCATTTGTAGGAATGGTAGATGGAACCGCTTGCCCCCCCCTCCCTCCCTCCCTCCAATAGATCTTCTCCAAGTCTTCAAATAAATGAGTGAGTTCTAATTCCGTTGGCTTGTGGTGTGATAATCAAAAGTCTTGTGAGTTTGCCCAAGTTCTGAACTGTGATGTCCAGTCATAGGTGATGTATCATCAAAGGATACATTGTCTAAGGTAGTGAAATTCTTTTTTTGAGGCCTTTAGGTACATCCGTTTTAATTTGATGCGTGCTCTACTATGTTAATAAAAAGTAGTTGTACCCTCTTGATAGTGTCATTGCATGTGGAATTAAACGTTGTAAGTTCATATCTTCTTTGACTCTCTTTTAATTTTTTGGTGACAAAAAAAACCCTACTTGGGTTGCAAAAGAATCCTCTCTCGTATGCCACTTTAATTAAACCGTGCTTTTTGTAATTTATTTTTTGTTTATTTTATATCATGGTATTATTTTGTGACCCGCTTGGAAACTTTTCTCGATCTGTGTATGCACAAAATCCTAGCTGATGGCATGAAACTTTCACAGTTCCATATACATTAAGAGAGCTTGTCTCAAAAACCATTAAAGATGACTTCAAGATAAAAGAAAGATAAGACACGAGTTGTTATTATTCGTTACAATCGGGCTGTTTACACTAACCTTCAAGCCAGAAGACCAAAAACCGCATGTACATCAAAAGAGTCAAAAAGGAGAACTCACAATGCTCAAATCATAAAGACAGCAAAGACAAAGAATTAATAATGAGCGAGTTGCTTTAGAGAAGTAACCGAAAAAACTGCAACCTTGATTCAATCACAAGAACCATCAACATGCCGCCTTTTGAGCTCAACTAGTTTCTACGAAAGTAACGGGTTATGCAATAGATTATAGCATCTTCATTTCTTCAAAAACCTTTTCCACAGGGAAGTGGGTTCATTCATGGGTTGCATAGGACCTTCCGTAGCTCAGCAGGCTGCATGTAACATATTAACAACCAGCTGCTTTCAAGAAGTTATCATATGGACTTGCTGCCGGTAACCTGAATGACTCTGTTGCATTAGCATTACTTGCAGCAGGAGCCTGCATTTTGTTCAGGAGAAGTTTTTAATATGTATGTGTGCATTTGTATGTATATATATATTGTTTTGCACAAAATTCATATTTCAATGAGTACCGATTGGACTTCAGGTGCTGATTGCTTGTTTGTGTCACCACTGTTTTGCATCAGACTGGACATCTTTGTTTGCTTTCCTATTCCGAGCTCCTCAAAGTGATTGGTCATTTCCAAGAAAGAGATATTTGGTGCATTGCATACTGACATTCTACCAACTTGTGCCGAGTCCATGACCTGCACATGATAAGGTAATCAACGTTGTAAATATAAACAGTCCTTGGATCTTTGAGAATCTTTTCATGCCATTATTATCGACACTTTTTTCTGTTTTGATTCTAATAAACCAATAATCACAATAACAATCAATATCCACATAGATATAGAACATGATCATCCTTACAAACAATGATAATTAGATTGGAATTCCCAAAAGACTTACTGATTCTAACAATTGATCAACACTCAAGAGATCGGACGCCCCGTATGCCATTTCTGATGGTTTGGTGATATCATCATCAAGCGAAAAGAGTGAAGCAACCTAGAGAAATCAACACATGATCATAAGTGAAAAACCAAGTAAAATTATAATTGAAAACAGAAATACTCAGCTCTCAAGAGCATTTACCTCATCCTTCGAGTGACCCTGTTCTGACCTGTACTCTGTAGGGCATACATCATCAGGCACAAATTTGTGCGTCAACTCTTCCTTAATGCTGCTCACTTCAGACTGCACATATACAGGCATTTGAGAGCACTTCAAATCTATAACTTGATCCATAGAGTCATGATGTTTTTTTAAAGCTACAAGAAAATTATATGACAGGTTTACCCCTATGATGGTTTCCAAGTGTTTCACAACAGCAGCAACTAATGATTCTGTTGACTGGTCTTTTGCAAGCTTTACTTCTGAAAGGGATTTCTGGGCAGCCCTGTTATCCTCCTTAGAATCAAAGCCATTGTTGATTTGATCTGATCTAGAAGCAACGGTCAACTTGCAATCATCAACCAAACACAAGTATGGATCAACCTGGCACCATAACAAATCAAAAGCCGTATTATGTTGTGAAGTTAGATTATTAGGGAAATAATGATGTTTTCATTAAATGGAAGGGGAAACAATTTAAAAAGAACTTTAAAGGCTAATGGGGCAAAGTAGAACTTAGAAAAAACAAGTAACATACCATCTTATTAGCAAGTGCAGACTTAGCAAGTGGAACAATAGGGACAAGACCAAATGCTTTCCCGGATATTATTATCATAGAGGTCGCCAATGTATAAAGAGATCTGCGATGTGATGGTGAAAGTGATCCTGCAATAACCATGATAATCGATCTACAATATGTTTCTATAGCTTAAATGTCAAAGGAACCTTAAAAATCAGCAAATGACTGTTAAATTCTACTAGACAAAATAATGGATAACCCCAAAAGCATTACTAAGAAAGCTCTTAACTTGGCAAATATGTGTTTAATCTAGTTCTCTAGAACTACATTCTGGGTTTTATAGCAGCTAAATTTAATTGGCAATAGATAAATTAATAATTCACCTTAAGTTTGAATCATTTTGTTGGTCTTTGAATGATCAGGCCAAACATAACTCTTACGAGTCCAGTTTTGCACACCAAACCAGAGTACCTTTTAGGTTACTTACATTATTTTATTTTATTTTTAATCATGGTATAGTACTAGTCCACGTACATGATACTCGTAAAAAACGATTATGAGTCGTGGAATGTTGAATAAAAAGACAACGATGATATGACTCATGAGCTTTGTACTATAAGACATATCTATATAAGTATGTAGTCTGCAGGCCTACCTCCTTCAGTAAGAGAAATATTTATCAAAGAAAATGCCAGCTGGAAACTTCGAATTAGAGCCTCACGGCTGGAGTTCTGCACAAATTAAAAGAAAATAATAAAAATTACAAAAAGGGTCACAGAGCATAAGAAGGTATATCTTTCAAAGATATGGTTACTATAAGGGTGTGATTGATAATTGTATATTAATCTTGGTGAGAGGAAAGCCATTCATATTTTCTACTCATTTCTTCTGTACAACTTAAAGAGGTTATATTCTGAACCAAGTGAATTGGATTTTACTATGAAGGGAGAACAGGGATGGAAATTACCTTCCCACGAGAGAATAACAACACCAGGCTGTAGGTGTGAGCAATTGCTTCATAATTTTCAGGTGTGTTATCAGGGAAGATGGACTCCGCCCAAATCGAAGATAGGAGGAGAGATATTTGATGACTGCTTAGCCTTAGTGTAATCGCCTCCTGCGGTTTAAATGGGAAGTAAATTAAAAAAAAAGGATAGAAGAGAGACAATATGTCATATAATAAAGATGGCATAGTAGGTGGAAGAACCTACATTATCGTTCTTTTGAACTGCTACTTGAGGAGGCACTGGATTTTTCATGCTATACTTTCGGCTGTGAATTGACTTGACTTTGCTCATCATCCCACCATTATTTGTTTTTTGTTCCCCTTCATTAGACACTTTTTCTCTACCCAAAGAAGGCTTGTCTTTTTTCATCTTCTCAAAGAGGGCGGCTGAAGAAGAAAAGACAGAAACAGTCCTCGAGAGTGACCTTGGAACATTTTCAGCCTTTTGGGGATCAGAACCCATGTCTGGACTTGGATGAGGGCAAACAGAAGATGGTACAAGAACCACGGAGAAGATACGGTGAGCTCCAACTCGAGTTTCATGGTCTTGATGAACCATGGCAGGAAGCAACTGATGAAATAATGCTTCAGGAAATGCCTTCTTGTTATATGCCATATTTGGCAATGAGGCTACAATTTGGCCAGTGCGGTAAACAGCAGCAACTGTAGTTTGTGCTATAATTTTAATATTAGAGATGTTTTCCATCATGACAGCCATGATATCAAAAATGGGGCTAGCATCACCAACCTGATTTATTAAGAAAGTCATTTTAGCCCAAAATTTAATAACTACAAAATCAATGAAAATGATACTATTTCATGATAAGAAAGAAGTAAGGATACCTTGGACGATAACTCCACAAGGCATTCATCTACAGCTTCTTGGAACTTTCTATTCCACTTGATCACATCAGATCCAAGGTTTGCATCAGTTAGTGAATGATGTATGCTTCTTCTCAAATGTCTAATAATATCATTTATAGCACTGACTATTGCAACAGAGGCTTTTATCTTTGTTTCTCTTGCGAGTGAGGTGGCAATCTCTAGAATGTCAAGCTGCATGTTGGGTCGTTTAAGGACATTTTTGTGATCAAGATGCTTGACTAATACAGAAAGCAGAAAATGTGTAATTTCTCCTGCAAAATATGGAAGAACATCATTCAGTCGTTAAGTTAGGACTTAATTGCTAGTACAAATAAAGAAAAAAAAACTAAATGGACTCCGAGAATTATCAGTACCAGATTCATCTATTATGGTCTGCATGTCCTTGAGCACTGGGAATGCAACACCGCGTGAAATAGGCCATAGATTCTCATTATCAAAATAACGAAACAAAGATTCCAGAATACGCCGCATGGTTGTAGCTTCTGTGGCCAACTTAGCCATGTTATGTAGGCACACACGGGACCAAAAGCAAGGGCTTTTAGCATCTTCTCTGCATAAAAGAAAATTTGCCAATGATATACAACTGAAATATTGGAATATCTGTTAAATAATTTTCTCTATTGCATTCTCTTGGAAAGTTGACATTAAACTTTTTGGAACAGAGACTTACGCTGACATAGTTACTTCACCCTTCTCATTTACAATTGTTCTCCATGATGGAACCTTTGTCAGGGCACCTGATGGAGTCATATTCCGGTCATTTTTAAGCACTTCCTGTACCCAACGGTTCTGGTTGGGATTGTCATAGTCCTTGCTTGTAGCTCCATAATTTTCCAAAACTACGGAAACAATCTATGTAATGGATATGAAGGTCATTAATATGGTTTTAACTTGTATGTTTTGTACACCAATTAAGATTTAAGAGGCAACTCTCTTACAAAAAGAATTGTAAGAACTATGCAAGAACAAATAGGAAAAAGTAAAGGATGTAAATTAGAATGAGGTCATTCTCGTAATTTTTGCTATTAATCTTATGTGCTTTAGTAATTAAGCCTAGCATTGAATGTTCTTTAGTAAATCAGAATGTACATGTGCTTATGCAGCTTGAATGCTAGCATACATGAGAAAATATATTTTTCATTTTTGTATATTTAATTCACAATCCTTCCCCTTCCAAGGAAAGACCAGCATTCCATTCGGCTAAGGGTCTCATATTACGGAGGCACATGAAAAGAAATGGATCATATATCATCAAGAGCAAGCAGCTTGGATGATATTTACAAATTTCACTTGTCCTCGTTTAAGGCATGGCAGTTTAGAATCTAATGTTTTTTCAAACACACATTTTATACCCACCTAAAAAAATCATACTTAATCCGGAGAACTTAGTAAATCAGAAAAAGAATATGAAATTGAAGACCCTTTTAGAGTTAATCAGGAGCTTCATATATCTAACAATTGCAGTCCCTCTTAGCTTAGTTTGGGAAGTCATCAAGATCATCATTTTAGAAAAAGAAAAAAATGAGGAAAAGAGGATTCAAGATGCCCGTAAGGATCAGGACAGATACAATAGAGCCAAATCGCTATCAAAAAAATGAGGAAGAGAGGATTCTATGGTTTTCCCCCTCAAAGTATCCAAAAAGTAAAGGTATTTGGCAAGGGGCTTATAAACGTATCACAAGTGAAAGGAAAAAAGTGCATACGGTCGAGCAGGAAATAAGTTGTAGATAAAAGCACTTATGCTTACGTTGTCAAACTCTGGTGACATATGAGAATATTTACCCATGAAGAAAACCTACAAAAACAGCACATCAACGAAAGATAGTAAATATATGAAATTATTGATATCTTTATGATTTTAGTTTCTACAATTTTCTATTTGTTAACTTGCTAGATCCATGTCAAGTAAGTCATAATTCATTTTGTGACTAAGTTATATTTTGAGTTTAGAGCCATTATCTAGGGAAGAACAGACATACCATTGAGGAAAGGGCTTGCAACCCAGCCGCTCGAAGTGGCTCCACTCTTGCATCTTCCCCAACTTCTTGAGCTAAGTGACAGAGTTTAGGGATAAATTTTTCCAAGTTAAACATGTAAGTCGCATCTTTCTGCACATCACAAAAACTTGTGAATACAGAAGCTAAAAATAAAGACAATGTAAACAAAGAAACAATCAACAGCCCTGACCTGACAATTTACGAAGTCAAATAGTGTTTGGCATCCTATAATTGGCATTTCATCGTGTCGTGTCTCATCCAAAAGAGTGTGCATGATTGTTAGTAAACTGTTTGCAAAAAGGGGCCTGACAGGAACAGAAACAGTATTACTCTAACACGAAAGTTCCAATAGAGGAGCAAGTATTTATTGATTAACAAGCAATGAGAATGTTAACAGCCCAAATGGACAAATTAAATCAGCATGATGAGAACCATAATCGATGTATACAGAACACAATGAAACGAATTATAGGCCTAAAAAGATAACTTGGAGAAACATAAACCCCTAAAGAGAACTAAAAATCCTCAAAACTTACCCTTAAACTCCAAAGTATACTTGTCACCCCCCCCCCCCTTTCTCCTTGTGTCAGAATGTAAGGAAAAAAATCAGTTTGTTACAAGAAACTTACCCAATTAGACATTATATATTTAAAATTTAGCTTGGTCAACTCTAGCACGTCGTCTCAAAATGTGTAAAAACTAATCTGTGTGCATAAAAGAAAATTCTTCATCTTCACTTGGAAGTGATTACATAGCAAACAAAGAAAACTCCAATCCTAATTGATCTTCTCTCCTTCACAACATATGCAAATTGCCTACAGTGATTACTTGGGCATTTTGTAACCCGTGAAAGATTCTCCAGCCTTCTTCCTAATGTACTGTCCTTCAAGAGCAGGTGCATACTCTTAAGCACCCTGAACTACGGTGAATAGTGCTTGGGTGTATGTCATCACTGAAAGATAAAGACACTTCTATGAAACACATGTGCAAGAATATGTAAACTCTCCTACCAGTCATCTCCATAACAATTCAACAAAGAAAAACACCTTCGGATATTGAAGTCATCGTAAACATATAGCTCTAAACTATAACATTCTACCTTTGACTAGAAGCCAAAAGTAGCTTTATGACTCCATAAACACTGTTCCGAAGGCTAAAAGTTATTTTATGACTTCAGGGACTTTCAGCAAGAGAAAGAACTGAATAAGAATGTACTTTGGAGCAATCTAAATACAAAAAGAGCGACAAAATTTTCCATTAATAGTATTTGCCTTTTTTGTTGCAAACAAACATCGTTCTTCCAGAAATGCAAAAAAAAAAAAAAAAATACAGTTTCGGATCATCGTGGAAACATATAACCAAAACTATCCATCATAGATTATACTTTTTGTTGAATGCACTAATTCTTGAGGACTGTAATATTTTTATGATAATTTAAGCAACAAAAAGGCAAGTACGATGGTTCGAAAAGTTGACCATGCAATATAAAAATCAATCACAAACATTTAAAATATGGAAGCTCAAAAACAGTGGCCGAGTTATCAACTCCTCACTTACCAAAGAAATATAAGACAATGTAGCGATGCAACAAATATTTATGGATGTCACTAATGCATAGTCCTTGAAGGAATTTATGACTCAGTCCAGCTGTCCAGGCACAAGTCAGGGGGTCGTTCATGAGGTATTGCTTGAAAAGAAACTTCTTATAAGAGGGAATTTCAATGGTCTTATGAATAGAATTACTGTAGCATCTGATGCATTTATGGAGGTTTTCCTAATGAGAGACCAAGAATTAATAGAAGAAATCTTGTACAATTCAGTAGCCTTCAGGTGGTGGTAAACACTTCCTACAGAAAATGTTAGTCTCACCACTAGGAGAAATGATCGAATGCTTTGCATAGATTGTGAAATTTTTACCTGCGACTGTGTAGCACAGCCACAAGAGGCATGGTATTGAAGAAAAGGGAGGTCAAACATGTGAAACCCAAATATATAGCATGTAAAACTGTTAGGAGGCATCTGTAATATTTTCATTGTTTCTAACAAAAAGATAACTGGGCTACTGTCCCCTTTACCCAAAAAAATCTATTATGAGCCAAAAAAAAGCACCAAATGAAGTTAGAGGCAAATCATGCGTGAAATTCAACAAATAACTAGAAACAAACAAAGAAGAAATGATGTATACAAATTCGAGAAGGTAAGAGAGAAAATCTTGGCATGAAAATCATAATAAAAGGCACTAAGAATGAAAACCAAATATTAATTCAAATGGATAAGGTGAAAGAAATGTAATGAAGTTATTTTGATAGATTTTCCAGCAGAGATAGTGAGACTCACTCATTGACGCTATCTGAATGGTTTTTTTAACATCTAGAAATTTGAAAGTAGTCAAGGCTTGAACACCTAATATTATGTACATCAAATATAGAAACCCTTTGAGAGAAAGCCACAAGGTATCCTATGTTGCTTAATGTTATATATTTGGTCAAAGATGAGTGGTATTATCTTAGTCCAATCAATGAGAACCTTAGTGAATTGAGTTAGATTCAGTAGCTCACAGTTGACATCGACTCCAGAATCGAGTCAAAACTTATGCTCAAGATGAGTCAAAATTTCCGTACCATTTTGCAAGAGAAAAAGAAAGGCAGAAGTAGTTGAACAAAGAATGTATCCATGAAGGCATGATAGAAGAATACCACAGATCAACATAATAGGAATGAACTTACATTTGATCCTTGCATGAAATCAATAGCTTCCTGTAAATACACATGACAACTTTTGCACCTCGAAAGTTACGATTTCTTAATTCCTTGTAACAGCGTTCCTCAAGGGTGGTTGTGATCTGAAGGTAAGATTGGAGATTAATAAAGGAAATTATGGAAAATTATATTACTTCCACATACATTTGGTTAACATAAGAAACAAACATGTTGGTTCTTATCTGATACAAATGGGACTAGATGTCCTATACATATGAAGTCAAGCAAGTTATAACTTGTCATTAACTTTTGATGAAGTTTCTTTGAATTAATATGCTCCTAATAATGTTCTTTATTTCTTTTATTGGTGAAATTTTTTATCCTGTAGGTGGGATGTGTGTTTTGCCACAAACAATTTTGACCATGTCGTTACCACTATAATTATTAGCACAAAAAATGCATCATTTTATAAATTACTAAAAATGTACCTTTGGGATCCGTAAAGGGTTTCGCACAGCATATTCGCAGAGTTTTCCGATCTTCCGGTCATTTGGTTCTTCATCCTTTTTTTTAAAATCCAACATAGAACATGTTACATAAGCACGATGATATAACATACATTACATGAGTAATTAGGATTTACAAACGTATTCTGTTGTAACATGTCATGCTCACTCAAAGAAAACCTTCAAAATGTTCTTATGATGAGGTCAAGCTCTCAGATCTGAAAGGTTATCTTGTTGAAAGTAGTCTTTGTACGATGAGATCAGTAAAAACTGAAGTAACATAAAAACTATGTTCTAGGACTATTCAAAGAAAATAATTATTATATTTTTTCAAAGCAAGATTCAATGAACAGTAAAAAAATCTAGTAATGGCTTGATGTTTCCACAGGCCACATGGATATTGATATTTTCTATGCTAAAAGAATGAGTTTTAGGTATGTTGTCATGCTTATAATATTGCTATCATCATTGAACCAGGAGTTCTCAATTTGTGCACCATGAAAGCTGAAGAGAGCGAGAGACCAATAAGTTAGGCTCCTCGATGCGCTTGTATCTTCTAAGATAATTCATGAGGACCAAAATAAGGATCAATAATACAACCATGATTGTCAATCACTGATTCATCATGCAATTCAACTCGTTGATTTTATGGCTAATCACCCATTGCCATGTCTTCCTCTGGGATATCATATACAGAGGGAAAACTAGGCAATTAAGCTGCTTTATTTGGTTATCACTGCTGAAACAAAGCGTTGATCTGAAAAAACCTTACAATGCTGACGGTATTGTTAATCTCAAATGTCCATCAGTTGTGTCAAAGATAATGTTAACCTCAGGATCCAGTGGAATGTTAAAGCTCTACAAATAATTAGAATCAAATAAATACTAATTTGCTGCGTATTTATCCTTATCTAGGTACAAAGACCTTTTTTTTGGAAATCATCACATTAGTTTCAACCTATAAACTAGAAATTCAGAAACAAAGATCTTCTAGATGATATAAGAAAACCATCAAATTTTGTGCCACATTTCAATCACATTATAGAATCAAGAATGCAATCATGACAACAAACACATATAAATATGTAAAAAGTTTAGAGGACACTGACCGGATGAGTAGGGAATATATCCGAGATCAACTTCTTGTACCTCTTCACAGGCTGCCTAGACCTTGTTCTCAATCCAGGGCAGAAGCAACAAAGACTGCCACATGCTGGCAAAACTCGCCTTGATATTACCCCGGAAACAACACTCATTTCTGGTGTTTAGATAAAAACAAAGATAATAATGTATTACCGTTAAGGTAATGATTTCCTACCCACTTTCTTCTTTGAGCTTCCTTCCCTTCTAACCCACAAATTTCTTAATGAATCAAGAAGGGAAGAAAAGCTTATCAACCAAAAGATGGGTACGTCTTCAAATGCCCCACCAGCCTGTAAGAAAACAGATAAAAGATCTGAATCAACAATCAAAGTACCATCAACCCATCACATCAATAACAAGAAATTACATAAAATCATTTAATATCAATTAAGCCATTTCATCAAACAATGGGTCTGCATGGATGTTCTTCATAATAAATTTAAATCCCATCGTAATTACAAATCCAATCACATCATATTGATGATACAATCATATATAAATTAACGTCAAAAGATTTGTTTTCACCTTCAAGTCGACGCCTATACGACAGGGGCGAGAAGGCTGGTTAAGAACGTTAAAGAACTTTAACAATGTACCAAATCTCCAAAAATTGCTCCACCATTCCTCTTATGCATCTCTCCCTCTCCCTCTCCCTCAAACCATTCCCCATTTCTCTCTCTCTCTCTCTTTTCTCTCTCTTCTTTTTTTGGATAATTTACCCAAAATTCAACTGTATTTTGTGAATAATAGCTTTCGACCGTTAGATGTCTTGAACCGTTTGAGTCGTGGGAATTGGGGGAGTATCTCTTTCAATTATAAATTTTTAGAGTAAATTACACTTTTGGTCCTTATAGTTATCAACCACTATCAACTTTCATCCCTCTTTTAAATTAATTACAGTTTCAATCACTGTGGATGCTATTTTGCTTTACTTTTGGTCCCTCAGAAAACTAATTAGAGTTTTCATCACTGTGGATGCCATTTACTTCATTTTTGATCCCTCAGACTAACTTCTGTAAATAGGTCTGTTAACTCAGGGGTATTTCCGTGTTTTGGTATTCTTTGATTTCAGTTATGATAATATAAATACATTTTTATTATGCTATATTAATATAATAAACACATCTTCTTCAACCCTATTCTTCACCGTCAATTCTTCTTAACCCTCTTCTTCACCGTCAGTTCTTCTTATCCATCGGATACGTCATCAAAGTTATCAAAATAAACCCAGATCCAAAAAGTGAACTACTAAACAAGTCAAATTAGTGCAGATCAAAAAGCCCAAACCAATATTGGTCTATAAATTGGAACAAATGTTAAACAAATTCAAACCCCAAATTATGTTCCTATGGTTAGTTGTTCCAACCTAGATGTAACAAAAATTGAAGCTTTGACCTGCTTTACATTGACGCTACAGAGAGAGAGGTGAGAAGAGAAGGGGGAAGAGGAAGAGGAGGTTGTCGGTGTATATATCGAAGCTGAAACCCCTCAAAAAAACCTCTTGCCACGGAAGAGACAATCAGACCTTGATTGGAACAAAAATCCCCTACTCGATAAAAACCGTCGAATCTTGATTGGAATCCAATTGCCCAAATGAAACATACTGGAGACTTTGCAGGTGGTGGTTGTCTTAGATCGATGGTTTATGGTGGTCGTCGCTCCCCCAAACCTGGGAGTCACAGGTCGATGAAGATATGTTTATTATATTAGTAATATATAATAATAATAAAATATATTTATCTAATTATAACTAAAAATTACAGAAATAATAAAAATACAAAAATACCCCCTAAGTTAACAGGCCTATTTAACTGAAGTTAGTTTGAGGGACCAAAAATGAAGCAAAATGCAACCATAGTGACTAAAACTATAATTAACTTAAAAGAGAGAGGATAGTTAATGGTAGATGTCATATTTTAGGAACCTTCATTTCCATCATGTCGGCAACCAACTCTCCCCTTCCCTGATCGACATTTGTCTCTTGCCATGAACCATTGCCACGTGTATCCATTGTCTCTGTGTCTATTTGCACCTTGTGGTCTAACCACGAAGAAATAGAAGAAACAATTATCTAAATCAAGTTCCAACGATTCAAAAGATCGATTGGTTAGAGTTCACATTGTGGATTTAGTCACAACTTAACATATCATAAATATAGTCACAACTATGATCAATGTGAACATGTATAGCATCCTTGCATAGTCATCGATAACATTTTTTTAAACCACTGTAGTGTCAAAGCGTTTCTTGCATTTTAGATAATAGTACAAGAAAAATCATCTGCACACCAACACTCCACGATAAGCTCTGAAGGCTAGAAAAACCCAAACCGCACAACTGAATTAACCGAGTTAACATAGGTGTTAAACTCACAAAACTATCATACCAATTACTTTCCACAAACGTTCTTATCAAAATTCATAAACAACACCCCCAAACTAGACCTCCACGATAATTGAAAAAGTCGAATATGTATGAAACAGTTGCCTACACAACGTGGTTCCACACGACATGATGCGACTAATGTTATGATTGGGATCGCATGAGCCTCTATCTGGGTCGTTGTTCTATGCAACTCACAACCAACCATGAATCTAATTACTCAAATACTTCACAACAAAACTTAGTCCAAAATTAAAAAGTTAAAACCAATTTGGTTATTCCTGTAACCTGTTCGACGAAATGACACATAGAAGTTTGTCTTTTATTGGGTCAAGATCTTTTTGTTGTATGGTCAATCGGGTTTGTCCATGGTCTTTGGTATAGGTAACTGTAACGAAACATATTTGTTAACGAAAAGGATTACAATTATAAGAGTACATTACTACTTGCACATTTAAACCGAAACATTATATTGGCGGTATACAATCATTCTGGCATTTGCAGCATAAACTTCATCTACAAATCTCCCACATTCTCTCATTCGGCTTCAAATTCAGATAACATCTCTCCATACTTGTTTTTGAAGGTATGGTTGAAATCCTGACCATACAAAACAGATACCCATTTATCGTTCAATGAAAGTTTCTTCAAACCAAAACTATCAAAGCATGGAAACGTAACGGGAGACTAGTGATGCTTAACGTAATCAACCACTTGCATTATGTGATTTAAAATAAACATACCCCGATTGACATAGAAAGAGCATAAACATAAAATCCAAGATTACCGGAGATTGCAGTTGTTGTCGATTTATGTTTTCAGTTTGGTAGTGCTTAATGCACTTCAAAACTGTGCGTACTCATCTGGATTACGTACTTGTTCCTTCACCGTCTTACAGAGATGAATACCTGCCAACAACTTGAATGTAAGGATCATAAACAATACTGACCATCAAAGCATTCTGAAGTATTTTTCTTACACCTACTCACGTATCTGTTAAACTCACAGAAATAGCTTACTGAAATGTGCTGAATGCTTACAGCATTACTGACAAGTCTTTCTTGTTAATGATATGTAAGTTTGTATGAAAATAGGTTGTTGTCGAATGTATGACATAATAATAATGATATATATATATATATATATATATATATATATATATAGGAGCATATTCAAGGGAGAACTGAATTGTTTGTGGTAACTGTGAGAACCAATATTAACCACAAATCAATATATAAATTAGGAAATTTATAAATTTGGTAATTTTAAATTAAAATCTTAATGCAAGGATATTTTTGGTATTTTAAAACTCTCCTCTCTCCTCTCTCCGGCCACCGTTCTCCGGCCACCGTCCTCCGGTGATACCACTATGATACTACTGTGATACTTAAAAATATTGACTCTGTTAAACAAAAGATACATTGTGATACCTAATCATATATAAGATGCATAGTGATACCACAGTGTTACATCTTCGATCGACCACACAAACGACATCAAAGTGATACCCAAGCACATATATGATGCATTGTGATACCATTGTAGTATCACCGGAGGACGGTGGCCGGAGGACGGTGGCCGGAGGACGGTGGCCGGAGGACTGTGGCCGGAGAGAGAAGAGAGGAGGGAGGAAAGTTGTAAAATACCAAAAATATCCTTGCATTAAAAGTTTAATTCAAAATTGCCAAAATTATAAATTTCCTAATTTATCTATTGATTTGTGGTTAATATTGATTTTCGCAGTTACCACAAACTAATTACTTCTCATTTGATTAGGCAAGAATTGAGGATATTTCAGTCTTCTTCTTTTGAATTAAAAGACACATGATGGAAGAAGATCCAAGGACTTTGATAAGGACTTTGATAAGAACTTATTAAAATATAAATATATCTTCTCTTTATCTATTTTATAATTACGATTGATAAGATGTATTCATATGTGAATACACTTGTGTAACATTATAATTACCCATTTGATCCAATTCTGAATACGTAGTTAAAAAGCCAAAAAAGTCAACTCAAATGAATTAAATAAAATCCTCGTTTTTATAGGCAAAATTGTATCAAAATGAAATAAATTTTTCTTTGATTTCTATTGTGCAGGACCAACTTTTAAAATCGTTATTTAAGGGTCCGGACCAAAGTTTGTGTTTATCCATGTAATAAAAATTTAAGTTGGTAAAGACCCGCCCCTCGTTTCAGTCAGAATGAGTCCCCGGGATGCTTCGAGCAAAACTTATTCCCGGGGTGTGACGGGTGGTCTTCAAGCTTTCACTTGTATTTTCATAGAGTAAGTTCATTCTTACCAACTTAACTAATTCAATTCTTTCTATTGGGAAGCCTCACCCTCCTTCCCTAGGTCGAACAAATCGGAGTGCGGTGTACTCCGATCTATAATATGCTGCATCATATTAAATTACCGGCAACAGGTCCCTTAAATAAACAAAAACTCTTGTCCAGACCCTTAAATGAATATTTTAAAAGTTGGTTACTCAACATAAATAATATTTGGGCAAATTGGGTGAAAAAGTAACGTACTTTAACTTGATTCCTGTTTTACGTAACGTACTTTCAAAACTTCCATTTTGGTACCTAAGATACCACATCACTCGCCAAATCAACATGGTAACCGATTAATGTTTCAACCAGTTACCCGGGTACTTAAATGTTTAAAACTTTACATCTCAAGTACCAAAATGAAAGTTTTGAAAGTACGTTACCCAAAATATCTTATGAAAACTGTTTCTAAATAATTTAGAGATGTTAATTTAGTTATCATGAACAATCTGAAGAGTTACCTTCATGTGGATTCCGTCCCACTAGAAATGCTATGAACATTGACGACAAGAAGTTCTCGATCTTGATAAGTAATCTAAAATCACATTGAAAAATAAAGAATAAAAACGTAAATATAAAATAGACACCATTGCAAAATAAAATAAAAAACAGGAGAGAAAAGGTTGTTACTTGCCTTGCATGACGAGCCGCCACATTGAAAACGTGTAAACGTTTATCCTTCATGAGTGAAAAACGAGGGAAATGAACAATATTGTTCATTAATATTAAAAATACTCACGTTTTGGAAACTGAAGGCATGAAATAAACATATTTAATAAGCCAGATCCCCGTACAGTAAATTATAACGCGCTCGATGTGGGACAAAATCTTACTAACCTTCACACATAGAGAGAGGGAGGGAGGGAAATGAAAGTTCAGTCGCAAACCTCTTTTTGTTTTCGGTTGTGAACTGGGGACAAAGGAGAGAGTGACACGTGTCCC
>NC_037536.1:8848292-8868626 GCF_001531365.2 Cynara cardunculus var. scolymus | reverse complement strand
TGAAAGATTAACGCAATTAACGAACCAGGAACAAAATGGTCGCGACATGCATAAACTGCAAGAATATGGTCAATGGCAAATGATAACAGTTGTAACAAAATCAACTAGTTAGTGACCACTATTTTTTGATCACTAATCATTTCAATTTAGTGACCACTATTTTTAGTCACTAAACTTCCAACTTAGTGACCACTATTTTTCGTCAGTAACATTTCTAAGTAACACCATCTAGTTAGTAACCAATATTTTAGTCACTAATCATTTCTAGTTTGTGACTATTTTGTTTTTTGTCACTAAAACTTTCAACTTAATGACCATCATCTTTTGGTTACCAAACCGTTYAACTCAGTGACCATTATTTTGGTCAATAAACGCATGAATTTATAAAATCAATGACGAAAATATGGTCGTCATAAATTTAGTCATTAAAATAGATTGATATATAGAATCGATGGACTCTTTAATAAGCCCAAACATTAACTCAACAATCTCAACCACTTCAGTTTTTGTTATAAATTTAGTTCTAAAACATTATTTAAAGGCACCCGTCAAAGTTAAGCAGGTTCAATTTTTTTTTATTAAGCTGGATATCCAACCCACTATGTGACCACCTGCTTTGCGGGTAGCCAAGATGTCAAGTTAGTAATTCAACAAAAGAAAGATATAGAAATTCAAGGATATTCTTCTCATTTTTATCCCACATCATGACAATGTCAAGACAATCATGGATCCGATGTCAAGTTAGTAAATTTTTGTCCCACATCGACCCGTTATGATTTACTTTATGAGAATCTCGCTCATTAAATATCTTTATCTCATGTCTTCAATCTCCGAACATGAGTACTTTTAGTATCGATGAACAATATTGTTTGTATCATTCGTTTTTCTCTCATCCATGAGAGAAGTATGTACATTTTTAACGTGGCAACGCGTCATGGAAGGTAATCTATAACATCCTTTTCTTTCTTGCGTTTATTTTATGTAGCAATGCTATTTAATTACTTATGTTTATCGTTTTCGTTCTTTAGTTCACAATGTCTTTTTAGCGTACGTATCAAGATCAAGAACTTATCGTCAATGTTCATAACATTTCTGGAGAGAGGAAATCGACATGATCACGGTAAGTACTTTTGACGTTGTTGTATGAGTTTATGATAAAATTACTGAACTAACATCAATACATCTACTATTTTATAAACATTTGAAGGTTAGATATGAAATCCTTGCAACTCACTACAGCTAGCCAAACTAATAAATCTAGTGATGACTATGTTTCAGTCACTAGCGAAACAAAAATGTGTTTATAACGATACGATTGCGGTTCCTAACAGGTGAGTGCATATGAAGATCTTTTCTACCGTTATTACAAGGGCACTGATGGGGTGTTAGATCCTGAAGTATTTAGTGTATTAGTTGAATTGCTTGAACTAACTGATCGAAGCCACCGCCCTTGAACAAGAACGAAGAGCATCGACTGAAATGGTTACTGCCAGAGTGGAGATCTTGGGAAGAGTATAGAAAAGATGTTAACGGCATCAAAGCTGATCAAAAAAAATTTGCACACAATAATCATAGTTTAGAGTCATCTCGACGTAAGGTCGTCCTTTCTTCATATTTCTGTCCGATATGGAATTGCCGACATTGTACATTACAGTAACACTTCAAATGATTGTTGAAAAAGAATTGTCTATCAATTTACGTATCACCGTGTGTCAATGATAGAGATTCCTCTTTGCACATTTGCACCCTTCAAATGGAGAAAGGTTGGTTTGCTGTATTGTAGAACATTGTCACGAAATGAAAGATTTAGTAAAATTTAGTAGATTCAGAGTTGGCCATCTCATAGCCGTAAGGGGCTGTTTGGCAGTTGTTGAATGGTTTGGTGCAGAATGATTAAGTGGTCAGAATGATTAAGAGACTCTCATGATATAGTGCAAAATGAAATATAATTGTCTGATAATTATTTTCAACAAAATTAGAGCTCTGAATGGTTAAGGGAGATCCATGATACAAAATCATTCAGGGGGTTTTAGAACCATTAAACCATTAAGAGGCAGACCATTTTTTCACCAAACAAGATTCACCTCTTAACGATTCAGAGATTGTCTCTTAATGGAACGATTAAGAGATTGCCTCTTCCTTCTTCTATTCAATCTTGTAATTCTTGACGATGTTCCTCTTTTTGCATTTATCATTCAGTTGGCTTCTTTGCAAACCTCTTATTGAATGCCTTTGTGAGTAATACAAGACTTTCAGCCAACTGTTTCAACTCAGCATCAGACTCTTCACCTTCAGAACCAAAACTAGAAACTACAGGAAGTTCAACAATCCTTTTTTAGGAGGACCTTAAGTACTTTCTACTTGTTTCATGCTCCTTTCACTACAACAAAATCGGGTTTATAGGGCACTTCTAATTTCTAACCATCCTAATAGACCTCTTTATAAGACTTAATTTATAGGACCAAAACAATAAAGCGTCTTATCTAAAGGCGTTGTAATAAGTTTATATGACGTTTTTTAACGTCGTAATAAGTTTTTTTAGGACACCATTAATATAAAGCGTCCCAATAACAACTTTATAGAACAATATTTGAAAAACTGTCCTATAAAAGCAAATGTCCTATAAAAAATTGAGTTTATAGGACACTTTCTCAAAAATGTCATATAAAGTTGCTAATGCGACACTTTGTATTAAAAACGTCCTAAAAAACTTGTTAAGACGTCCAAAAGCGTCATATAAATTTATTACAACACCTTTTAGACATGACACTTTATTTTTTTGGTCCCATAAACTAAGTTTTATAAAGAGGTCTATTACGACGCTTAGAAATTAGAAGTGTCCTATAAACCCGATTTTGTTGTAGTGTGTTCTGATGCAAAAGCCAGAGAATCATAAGAAGCTTTTAATGCAACTCTTTTTCCTGCCATTCTTTCTTTGAACCTTCTTCATGCTGATTTAAACACGTTTGGAAGATTGCCGCTACCTAAGTTGGGGGCAGGTCGACCAATGCCATATCTTGGCCTTCCGGTCGTTTATAGGGGTGTAAATGATACGAGACAACTCGCGAGCTACTCGAGATCGATTCGGTCAAAACTCGGTCAACACTCGATTCGAATAGGCTCAGCTCGAACTCGAGCTCGTCTCGATATATTAACGAGTCGAGTCAAGCTACACAGTACTCGACTCGAAAAGCTCGTGAGATACTCGATTATTTTATATATAATTAGTTTTAATGATAAAATTTGTAAAATATAAATAATAAAAATGTCCTACATTTTTAGATATTTAAACAAAATTATGCATTTTTAATTATAAAACGAATCAATTATTATTTTTATTAAAATCAAAATTAAAAAAAAAAAAGACAAAGAAAAACTATAAAAAAAGGTTAGTGAAATTGTCCCACATTGGAAGAAAGATGGTAAAGGAAGGGAGAAAAAATGTTATAARAWGATAGGGAGGTGAATGTAATTTCTAACTTTGTCTTTTTGATGATGAAGTTTGAAGTTGATCATTTAGTTTTGTAAAAATTAAGAGAACACATTTAAGTTTTAAATTTTATAAGAGAAAAATCCTAAAATTTCATAAATTTGAATGGGTGAGCTTGGTTCGAGTTTGATTCGAGTTCGAGCTCGAGTTTGAGCTTGATTCGAGTTCGAGTTCGAGTTTGAGCTCGAGTTTGAGCTTGATTCGAGTTCGAGTTCGAGCTTGAGAAATAGTTATCGAGTTCGAGTCGAGCTTTGATTTTTACTACTCGCGAGTTTTCGAGTCGAGTTCGAGCTTGGAAATTCGGTTTCGAGTTCGAGTCGAGTATAGTGATACTCGAACTCGACTCGCATCATTTACACCCCTAGTCGTTTACACAACCTTGGCCGTGACATAAGGTTGCCGGTGAAGTCGCATCACTACAACAAAATCGCGTTTATAGAACACTCTCAAATTTTAAGTATCCTAATAGACCTCTTTATAAGACTTAGTTTCTAGGACCAAAAAAATAAAATGTCGTATCTAAAGGTGTTGTAATAAGTTTATATGAAGTTTTCTGACGTCGTAATAAGTTTTTTAAGACACTTTTAATATAAAATGTTCCATTATCAACTTTATAGGACACTATTTGAAAATTTGTCATATAAAAACAAGTGTCCTATAAAAAATGAGTTTATAGGACACTTTTTCAAAAGTGTCCTATAAAGTTGCTAATGTGACACTTTGTATTAAAAATGTCCTAAAAAAACTTGTTAAAATGCCCAAAAACGTCATATAAACTTGTTACAACACCTTTAGATAGGACACTTTATATTTTGGTCCTATAAATTAAGTCTTATAAAGAGGTCTATTGGGACACTTAGAGATTGGGGGTGTCCTGTAAACTCAATTTTGTTGTAGTGCATAGACCAGTGTCTACAACTCCTAGGGGTTATACAACCGTCACCAAGTCGCGTAGATACCCAAAAAACCATATTCAAGTTTTATGATTTCCAAACACTCCAAGGTGATCACTCTACAAAATCACGAACTTAAATTCAAAAAGATCAAGAATATCGTAAGTGGAATTCCCAAAATCATGGGTGTAAGCGTGTAATTTCGGATGTCAAGTGGCGATACACAGAGTTTGAGTAAACTACATGTGCGCGCGGTTAACTCTACAAGATACACAATATCACATCATAACGTAAAGTTGGCCTCAATTAAGCAAATATATGATCATGGAGATGTATAAACACGAAATTTGATAGGTAGAGAAGCATAAGCACACAAAACTATTGTGAGGATCATATGTATGGCGTCTGGGTTTCAACTAACCATATTTCAAAATCTCGTCGTAGAACGATAATAAAATACTGAATTATAGTTTGTATTTGTACACATTTTATGAGTTAATTGTAAGTTATTTGGATGGATTTCGAAAAGTTTTATGAAATTGTACATATACACCTTATAATTTCAGAAAATCACGTACTATTTTAATGCTTAATAACTTATGTTTTAATGACTCACTACAACAAAATTGAGTTTATAGGACACTTCCAATCTCTAAGCGCCCCAATAGACCGCTTTATAGGACTTAATTTATAGGACCAAATATAAAGCGTCCTATTTAAAGGTGGTGCAATAAGTTTATACGACGCTTTTAGACGTCTTAACAAGTTTTTTAGGACATTTTTAATACAAAGTGTCGCATTAGCAACTTTATAGGACACTTTTGAAAAAGTGTCCTATAAACTCAATTTTTTATAGGACATTTGTTTTTATAGGACAGTTTTTTAAATAGTGTCCTATAAAGTTGTTAATAGGACGCTATATATTAAAAATGTCCTAAAAAAAACTTATTACAACGCCACACTTTATTTTTTTTGATCCTATAAACTAAGGGCTTGTTTACCAAATGTTTACTCGGGTAAGTGAACATCATGTTACATTACCTTACCGGATGAATATGATAAGGACCCAAAATCTTACTCGGTAAGAGCGAGACAAAGACCAAGAGTCTTACCCGGTAAGTGAGGACGACGACTCTTACCATGGTAAGCGCTTACCTAGTAAATTGTTGCGTACGATACCGTTTTGGTGGACAAAAATTTTACCCGGTAAATAAATGATAATGTTAAATTTACCGGTAAACGCTTACCGGGTAAGTGTTTGGTAAACGGTCCTTAAGTCTTATAAATAGGTCTATTAAAACGCTTAGAAATTGAGACTGTCCTATAAACCTAATTTCGTTGTAGTGACTTCGATCAATGATTTATAATAGAGTATAAATATAAATATAAATTAATGAGGGTGTACCCAAGACACTCTAAACATTACTATGACTCTATATATTAATTAAGGCTAAATAACAATGAACCTTAGAATTCAAATAAGATCCTATTCTGGAAAAGGGATATCAGCAAGATCCTCTCTATACGGAACATTCGTCAACTCCTGCGCTTTGTCGGTGTTATTTTCTCCGTTTTCCATGCTAACTTGAGCATTAGGGTCACGTTTTGTTGGCTCGACGAACGTAACGACAACATCTTTGCGGAACATAAGGTAGAGCACGGATAGAATGTAGACCGCCATGATGGGAAAGACGATAATCCCAATGAACACATTAGCAACTTTAGGCAAACTGCTGTGAATTAGCCAATCTACGAACGAAGTGGTCAAGTAGTAAATGTTGATGCCGATTATCCCGAGCCCTAGCACCCAGGAGAAGACGATGATCTGCACACGGAAAGGCAATATCTGTTATGAACCATGATACCAAAATCGGATTTATAGAATGTCCAAAATGTGTAAGTGTTCTAATAGACTTACTTTATATGACTTCAATTTATAGAACCAAATAACTGTACGTCCTATGTAAAAGTGTTGTAATAAGTTTATATGACACTTTTGACCTATCGACAAATTTTTTTACAAGCGTATTCGTGTTTTTAGAGGACAATTTTGAGGTTCAAAAATGTACAAACTATTATGCATAATGTATAAATGCTTAAAACATACCATTTGTTTGATCAAAATTTCAGATTTAAGTAAGCCATATTTATATGAAAAATGTATGTTTAGTCTTCCCAAAATTGTTTGACACTTTGTTTGTTTTCTATTTTGAACCCAAATTCAGATTCAAAGTTATTCTAATATGAAGTAACAATATCATAAAGGGTTTCAGATCTTGCATGTACCCCACCCCAACCGTTCAACTTTATATGGTTTTAGAAACTCAACATGTGTGCAATTATTTTTCCAATCGATCTTACTAATACACCATATTAGCCTTCAACTTTATATATTAGTTGACTTGCAAAATAACAACACAAACTCATGATTCAAAGCTAAACTAATGTTTCAGAATTGTGATTCACCCGTGCTGCATCACACAAGTACACCACTAGTATGAAAATGTGTTAATAAGACGCTTTTTGTTTTAAGAAAATGCTAAAATACACATGAATATACTTGTTGCAACGTTTTTACATATGACTCATAAATGTTTGGTCACACTACAACAAAATCGGATTTATAGGACACTCACAATTTCTAAGTGTTCTAATAGACCTTTTTACAAGACTTACTTTATAGGACCCCAAAAAATAAAGCATCATATCTAAAGGCGTTGTAATAAGTTTATATGACATTTTTTGATGTCGTAATAAGTTTTTTAGGACACTTTTAATATAAAGCGTCCCATTAGCAACTTTATAGAACACTATTTGAAAAACTGTCCTATAAAATCAAATGTCCTATAAAAAATTGAGTTTATAGGACACTTTCTCCTGTAAAGTTGCTAATGCGACACTTTATATTAAAAATGTCCTAAAAAACTTGTTAAGACGCCCAAAAGCGTCATATAAACTTATTACAACACTACTTTATATTTTGTTCTTATAAATTAAGTCCTATAAAGCGGTCTATTGGGACACTTAATGATTGGAGGTGTCCTATAAATCCAATTTTGTTGTAGTGTCATATAAAACAATCTGTTAAATCAGTTAGACATTTTTTGCAGTCCTGTAAACCCGATTTGATTTTGTGTTAGTGAAATCATGGCAACTAGAGAATTGATAACTCACAATCATGGAGTTTTTGTGAGGACCCATTTTGGTAGCTGTGCTGCTGAATTTGAGCAGTGGAATGAGGGCAAAAGGAAGTTCAAACGACAATATCATCTGTAAAAGATGATCATGGAAATTTTAGCCACGAAGAAACGTAATTAGAAGTGCAGTTGTAATGTCGACAAACAGCGAGAACACGGAAACAAACCGATGCAATGATGATTAGTCGTCCCGCACCAGACGACCCACCAATTATCGATACTATTAGACTCGGGGTGATGGCAATGCATCTTGTTATCAAGTTCCTGAGCCATTTCCTCATCTTTAAATCCAAAAAACCCTACAATAACATGCATGAAGAATGTGGTCTATAATGTTATCTTGTGAATCCAACTACAGAAACATATAACACTTCTGTAAGTTGTATGTTATACCCACGACACGTGTCACCCAGATACACTGCCAACGAGCCATGTAAAACTAAAGGGTCGCACACAAATAACACGTATGTTTCCACTAAAGAAAGAATCTAAACAGTGTACCGTTTTGTGATTATAATAATTAGAAGGTTTAATCTATAAATATGTATGTAATTATCTTAAATGTTTTTGGATAATTATATAAGATATTATTAGATAAATAAATAATCATTTTAGATAATGATTAAGCTTTATTAAGAGTTTTTTTCTTTTATTAACCCGGATATCCAACCCACTATGTGAACCGACTAATCACAGGGCGACCACCTGCTTTGCAGATAGCCCGGAGTCACCGCATTTGAACCTCCGTGGCTACAAGAGGATTTCTACTCCTCCTTGGATTTGAACCTCGGACCTCCAGGTACTTTTGACCTTTGGAGCCAAGCTCAAACCAATCAGGCACCACCCTGTGTGGTTGCCTTATTAAGAGGTATGGTCAATCTCGAAGACTGACTATATAAATAAGGCTTAGGGGCTAAACCAAAGTAGGGGATTGAGTTCTGATAACTAGTTGTAGCCTCAAAACCCTTACGATACAATTATAGAATTAGGATTCTTTGGGCTAGCACCCGGTGGGAGTTTCAAACGTGTTCGTGTGTGGACAACCAATAGAGGAAACCTGATTAATTTGGTTTCTTAGTGCTACATCAAAGTTTCAATTTCAACCACAAGGTAAATATTTTAAACACCCTATGGTTTGTGTAGATTCGTTTTAATTGTCAATGGATCCGGCTTTGGGTTTTATTTAGAAAAAAATTTCTAAACATTTTTGTAACCGGGTTTTGTTTTTTCGCTGCGTTTTATCCGGTTATTTTCGCAAACTAAAACCCAACAACTTCGATTATTGAAAAGGTCGTATTGAAAGGGAAACATCGCTAAATGCGTTTTGCAATGTGAGGAACTTCACGAACCTGCATAATAAATTGTCCTGCGTAAGTGCCGGTGATGGTTGAACTCTGGCCAGAAGCTAGCAGTGCAATTGCGTAAAGAGTGGAGCTCGACTTCCCCAAAACATTCTGTATAGTAAAATAGGGGTTACGTATCATATATCGACGTTCTTCTAATTTTATAACATTCACGTCGTACACAACTCTTACTTTAAGGAGAAACGAAGCCGAGTCAAGGGAAAGATCACTGCATCGCTCAAAGTCCGCACTTGGTAAATTTTCAGCCGAGCAAACTGTACCCGAAACGGCGATGATTGAAACGTTGATCAAGAATGCCACAAAGAGAGCAATACCACTCTCTATCAGGAAGTATCTGCATGCATCCTGTAATGCAAAACATCATTCCTCAAGTCCAGACACATGAAATAACACTATAGCATGAGTTTATAGAACGCCAAAAATTTACAAGCGTCCTCTGGACTACTACATAGCATTTAACTTGTAGGATCAAAGACGTCGTATATATAAAAGTGTTATAATAAGTTTATAGAACGCTTTTGGCACTACAACAAAATCGGTTTTTATAGGACTATCTCAAATTCTAAATGTCATAATAGACCTCTTTATAAGACTTAGTTTATAGGACCCAAAAAACAAAGCGTCTAAGTTTATATGACGTTTTTCGATGTCGTAATAAGTTTTTTATGACACTTTTAATATAAAGCGTCTTGTTATCAACTTTATATGACACTAGTTGAAAAACTGTCCTATAAAAACAAATGTCCTATAAAAAATTGAGTTTATAGGACACTTTCGCAAAAATGTCCTATAAAGTTGATAATTGGACACCTTCGCAAAAGTATCCTATAAAGTTGATAATGGGACGCTTTATATTAAAAGTGTCCTAAAAAACTTATTACGACGTCAAAAAACGTCTTATAAACTTATTACAACATAGGACACTTCATTTTTTTAGTCCTATAAACTAAGTCCTATAAAGAGGTCTATTAGGACACTTAGGATTTGGGAGTGTCCTATAAAACCGATTTTGTTGTAGTGTGGGCAATTTGTTGTAGTGAAATGACCAACTTTCAAAGACAAATTTTAGTAAACATCTAGGGTCTGATCAATCTCTTTTGAAAGTCCTAGTTACCGAAAAGACTTACATTGATGCCACGAACCGAATTTGGTATCTTCCGGGAGAGAACGAGAGCGGAATGAAGAAAAAGATTATGCCTGTTGATCGAAAACAGCAAAATGGCTAGGTGTTAAGAAAAACTACAACAGTTTTTCAAGGAAAAAGCAGAAAGAGTCTTTTGGCAGTAGGATCATACGGCATAACAAGCGCACCAAGCAATGCAATGGCGTCACCCGTAGCACCTCGGCCACCGAGTTTTGGGATGAACATTCCCTTCAGCACATCGGCAGCCGGTGGCTTCACGTAACTCATTTCTCCAAAGAAACAACCCGCCATCACGAAAACTAGAAGAGCTATTAAGATCTCTAGCTTCCTCACCTATATATATATATATATACCGAAGTTAGAGCTAGATGAAAAATTCGTATGGCAATTTATTTTAAAAGTATCAAAACTAAAGACGTCGTTAAAACACTTTGCATAGGATCGTTCGATTGTTTGATTCTATAAACTTAAAAAGGTTTAAAAGTGATTCGATTAGAACAATTAGTAACTCAATTTTGTCACGGCCAATATTGACGCACTACAACAAAATCGGGTTTATAAGACACTCTCAAATTCTAAGTGTCCTAATAGAACACTTTATAGGACTTAGTTTATAGGACCAAAAAAATAAAATGTCCTATCTAAAGATGTTGTAATAAGTTTATATGACGTTTTTGGGCGTCTTAACAAGTTTTTTAGGACATTTTTAATACAAAGTGTCGCATTAACAACTTTATAGGACACTTTTGAGAAAGTGTCCTATAAACTCATTTTTTATAGGAGACTTATTTTTATAAGACAACCTTTCAAACAGTGTCATATAAAGTTGATAATGGGACACTTTATATTAAAAGTGTCCAAAAAAACTTATTACGACGTCAAAAAACATCATATAAACTTATTACAGCACCTTTAGATATGACACTTTATTTTTTGGTCCTATAAACTAAGTCCTATAAATAGGTCTATTAAGACACTTAGAATTTGAGAGTGTCCTGTAAACCCGATTTTGTTATAGTGGACCCATGTTGCAGCTTTATAAAATTATGCAGACCTTGTTCTATTATAAAGTATTTATCTTACACCATATCTTTGGAGACCAAGAAGAAGGAGGGTGCTGAATCCAGTGAGAAGAACTCCAACCCAAACTGGAATATTGAACAAGATATTCAGTGCAAAAGCTGTCCCAATCACTGCCACCATCAAAACAGAAATGTCTCATAAATTTTATAAGAAAAAAAGTCAAAGAAAATGAAATACCATGAGACCACCATGGAGGTTTAAATGCAGTGACTCCAAACTACCCTTAACGTAAATATAAAGCAGGGATTAGTCGGCTTGCATAGCGGGTTGGATATCCAGGTTAATTAAAAAAATGATGCGGTCGTTATGGTTTATTTTGTAATAGATAATAAAATGATCTCGATAGTAATTTAAACAATTCGTGCCTTCGGGAATATCCGCTGCAATGACCGCAACCTCAGCTAGCAGCCACAAACAGTACTTCACGAAAATTGGGTATTCGGCCTTGCATAACTCTGATAGATGCTTTCCTGAAAAATGCACAAACCGTATCGTTTTTAGATATTTATTTCTAATATCTCGTTTAACACCGCAACAAAATCAAGTTTAAATTGTATGTACTACAACAAAATTGGGTATATAGGACACCATCAATCTCTAAACGTCCCAATAGACCGTTTTATAGGACTTAAGTTATAAGATCAAAATATAAAGCGTCATCTAAAGGTGTTGTAATAAGTTTATATGACGCTTTTGGACGTCTTAACAAGTTTTTTAGGACATTTTTAATACAAAATATCGCATTAGCAACTTTATATGACATTTTTGAAATAGTGTCCTATAAAGTTGTTAATAGGACGCTTTATATTAAAAGTGTCCTAAAAAAAACTTATTACGACATCAAAAAAAGGTCATATAAACTTATTACAACATCTTTAGATAGGACTTTTTATTTTGTTGGTCCTATGAACTAAGTCTTATAAAGAGGTCCATTATGACACTTAGAAATTGGGAGTGTCATATAAACCCGATTTTGTTGTAGTGATGTTTTATTTATATAAAAATGTTTTTATATGACATTATCTGGAAAAAAGAAATCGTATAAAAGTAATTGTTCTGTAAAAGGATGTGTTCGCATCAAAACTGTTTGTTAAAAAATTAATATGTGACTTTGTTTCTAAAAACTTGTTATGACATTCTAAAACGTTCTATAAACTTATTGTAATACTTGTACATGAGACACACAACTGTTTGTTGCGATAGACTTAAATCTTATAAGACAATCTATTAGGATTTTAAAAAAAATTGCATCTTATAAACCGTATTTTGTTGTAGGAAAGTAAAAGTAGTCATCGGATTAAATCATTGTCTTACCGGTGCTTACACCTAAATTTGCTGCGAGAGATTGAATCACCAACGCAAATATTAACCCGATTAAGATCACCCAAAGTAGCTGAAAAGATAAAAACATTCCATGGTCAAATTATCGGGTGTTTTTATCGAACTGTAACCATGGTCGTTCATGGCATGAACGTTTACCTCGTATCTATGGTTTGCTCCTGCTTGTAAATCAGTTTCCACTGTATACAAAGCATCGATAAGTTTCTGAGTATATAGGTAAGACGAAATGAGATGTCAAGAAATCAAGATCGACTTACAATTGCCGGGATCAAGATAAGCCAATGAAACGAGGAAACCGGGACCAACAAATGAGAGGAAAGCTCTCCATCCGGGCTTCTGAGGATTACCATTCATTGAAAATTAGAAACAGTTCAAACGTTGTCACTACAACAAAATTGGGTTTATAAGGATGCCAAAATTGTCTAAGGGACCTAATAGACTTCTTCATAGAACTTAAGTATATAGGACTTGTGCGTCCTATATATGAAAGTGTTACAATAACGTCACTACAACAAAATTGGGTTTATAGGACACCTCCAATCTCTAAGCGTTCCAATAAACTGTTTTATAGGACCAAAATATAAAGCGTTTTATTTAAAGATGTTGTAATAAGTTTATATGACACTTTTGGGCGTCTTAACAAGTTTTTTAGAACATTTTTTATACAAAGTATCGCATTAGCAACTTTATAGGACATTTTTTAGAAAGTGTCCTATAAACTCAATTTTTTATAGGACATTTGTTTTTATATGACAGTTTTTTAAATAGTGTCCTATAAAGTTGCTAATTGGACGCTTTATATTAAAAATGTCCAAAAAAACTTGTTACGACATCAAAAAACGTCATATAAACTTATTACAACGCTTTTAAATAAAACGCTTTAACTTTTTGGTTCTATAAACTAAGTCTTATAAAGAGGTCTATTAGGACGCTTAGAAATTGAGAGCCTATAAACCCAATTTCGTTGTAGTGCGTTATATCACGTTTTTTAGATGTCTTAACAAGTTTTTTAGAACAATTTTGAAACAAAGCATCATATTAATTTTTTATATGATATTTATTTGAATAAGTGTTTTATAAAAACAAGTGTACTATAAAAAAATATGTTTATAGGACAAGTCTCAATTGTCTCCTATAAAAAAGCTAATAGGGAAAGGTGGACTAAAAAACTTAGAAGACACTCGTAATCGTCATATAAACTTATTACAATACTTTTATATATGGCATACAATTGTATGGTCTTATAAAATTATAAGACACTCAATTTAAAGTCTTATAAAACAATTTATTAGAACACTTATATATTTTTTATATCCTATAAACCAGATTTTATCGGCAACCACAACCGCCCCACACGTAACCTGCCTCCAAGGACACCAATGTGAGGGGGCCTTTTTCGGCTCACTCACTGCAGACCCTAGCGGCGAAAGGTGAACTAAAAAACATATAAGACACTCAAAATCGTCATATAAACTTATTGCAATACTTTTGTATATTGTATCGTCTGTAAACTTATAACACATTCAATTTAAAATCTGATAAAACAGTCTATTATGACATTAATTTATACATTTTGCATTTATAAACCAAATTCTTTTGGCAATAAAAGTTCATTTCCAGCGACCCCAACCACCGGCCCCACACGTAACCCGCCTCAAAGGACACCAATGTGAGAGAGCATTTTTTGGCTTACTCAGGGATGAGGCTAGAAAAGGATGTTTGGATCGAACCCAGTACTTATCATATATTTTTGGACAAATCATTCCACCACTTTGCCAAGTGAGTTATACGTCAAAAACCCTGTAAATCTGATTTTGTTGTAGTGATAGCTTTAAACATTACACTTTTAAATGGCATGCAAAACTAGCTACAAAAGTGCGATATTGGCTTCTTTTTCTACATAGAAATATTAGTCGAAGAAATACATCCATGATCAAACCTGTTTAGGGTTCATCTCGTGATGATTATCGTCTTCTCTTTTGATATCTGGAGATGCAATTCTACTCGGTTCAACAGCTGAGATACGATGGCTTCCTCCGATAACTCGCGGTTCGTGTTGAATCCCTGCCATCGTTCTTCGTGTTTGTGTGCGTAAGAAGATGTAGAGATAGAGTATGTATACGTATGTATGTATGTATGTATCTTGGGAGCTAAAGCTTATGTTGGATAATCAGTTCCAATTGCTACAATGGTTTTAAACTAATCATTCGCTTATAATTTGTAGTAGTTTGGTTAAAAGACAGGTCAATGCCGTTTAAAAAGGGTGGCATGGCATCTTTTCAAAGGTGTATCCCTATTTGTTTAATTACTAATTGAATATGAGATGCATTATGCCATTTTGACTTATGCATGAACATTAAAATCGACTTATTAAACCAAAAGGGTGGTGTCTGATAGGTTTGAGCTTGGCTCCAAATGTCAAAAGTACCGGGAGGTTCCAGGTTCAAATCCAAGGAGGAATAAAAATTCCCTTGTGGCCACGGAGGTTCAAATGCGGTGACTCCGGGCTATCTGCAAAGCAGGTGGTCCCTTGGGATTAGTCGGTTTGCATAGCGGGTTGGATATCCAGGTTAATAAAAAAAATTATTGTGAGTTTAATTAATATTGTATTATGTGTTCTTATTCTTTATATTGTATATTCTGATGTTTAAAATAGGAATCAATAAGTATCTTAAAATATTCATATATTCTGGAATGAGGATTCTTGTCAACTACCGGTTGGAAGCATCTAATAATTGAAAAGACAAGCTTGAAATTTTGATCATTGAAAGCCTCCACCATAGAAGTCTTGTCTTAAGGCCGTTTACTGAACACTTATTTGGTAAGTATTTATCGGATAAATTTTCTCATCGGATGAACATGAGAAGGGTCAGGGCCGTCCTGGCCACGTGCAGCTCGTGCGGTCGCACAGGGCATCAAGTTGTCATCTATTACTAGTTTTGGGTTTAATAATTTAGGAATTGGACAACTGAGCTTTAACTATAAAAACAGGCTTAAGGCCTAGTAGTGATGAATACTGAATGCACATTGTGAACCGTTTAACACCATCATTCCAACAACTCAATCTAATTTCTATTTTTTTCTTCAAAGTTCGACTACTTCGATTTTCAAGGCATGGAGTTCTCTTTCTAGCCGATTTATGGTCATGAAATTAGATTCAAGAAATCAAAGATGGAAATCTCGAATGACTGATTTCTATTGTTGCTGAACTTACCGAGTTGCTATGTGAGTTACATTATGATTTATGAATCTTTAAATCTTTTTGCAAAAAAATCTAAATTTTTAACTGATTATTATAAAGTTGGGTCATGTGGTCGTGTGGGTTATTGACCTACTAGGTTAAGGCTAAGGGGTTTTTGTCATTTTGATAATGAGTATTCCTCTTGCATATTGAAATATTTGAGAATTGATATTTTCATTGCACATGAGCACATCACTGTGTCAACATAGCTGGAGCACACTGCACAACATTAACAACATATTGTGATATTGTCTTAATTATTGGGCACTTGTTCTTTGCAATACATAATAACGTAGATTACTTTGAGATTTGGCATTACCGCATTAGATTTAGGGGTCGTTTGATTGGTTTTTTATTAAGTTTTATATGAATTAATCTGTTTGTATGAATTGGAAAAGTTTTTGTTTGTGAGAGTTCTTTCGCAGATGTAAGGAGTGTTTGAAAAAAAAACTTGGCTTTCTATATAAAGTTCCCCCTACAAGCTTGGTTTGGGATAAGTTACTTTATATATCATTAAGCCACTACGAAACACTCATGCATAGTTGAGCGAAGAAGCTGTTAGTTCCATTATGCTTATTAAGCTACTAACAGATAGGCCTTTAGGCTTTAGTCGTTAGACCTGTAACTTTTGAGCTTTACTTTTTGCTTACTATGACAGTAATTTGAATGTAATTTACTATTTTAGTTAAAAACTAATTATAGTTTTCCTTGTCTTTTAAGTCCCATATATTGAAATAAAGTTTCTATTTTTTGCTAATTTCAATTTGGAAAAGAGAAAACTAGAAAAGAAGGAAACACGATCTTAATCCAGGATTTATCCTTTTATCATTCTATATTTTATATTCGGGGTTTTGGTTTTTATGTCCTCCCCCTCCATTGTATTTTTGTTTATTATAATTAGCTTGAATAGGTTTTAAACTTTTTAAAAAAATCGCATGTTTCGTTGTTTTATTGGCTTAAAGAAATAGGTTTAGGGGCATTTTTTTTATCATTTTCGCACAGGGCATCAAAAATCTAGGACCGGCTTTGAGAATGGTCAAGAATCTTACCGAGTAAGAGCGATGAGAAAGATGAAGAGTTTTACCCGGTAAGTGATGATGACGACTCTTACCCAGGTAAGCGCTTACCCACTAAATTGTTGCATTTGATATGTTTTGATATACTAAAATCTTACGCATCAAAATAAATCATAGTGTTGACTTCTATTGATAAGATTTACATGCTGATTGCATAAGCATAAGCACATAAACAAGATTTAATAAGCCATGAATATCATGTGACATGTAAGTTTATTAATCAAATGGAGATTTGATTCAGCCATATATACCTGATATCAATTAGGAGGAATAAGACAATTTCAGTTATGCCTTTTGATGATGGAATCAAGTAACTGTCTTCTTATTCTCTATTTCTTGTTCAGAGAATTCATATGATCACAAATGTCACAAATAATGGATACTTATAGTTAGTTAATATAAGAGGGGTAGAATTGTCCATCTATATTCTACAGGGACCATTTTGATACTATCATAAGTACCGACACTACTAAATGAAAGACTTTTGCTACAGACTTTTACCTGGGAAATCTATCGTTAAAGGGTGATTCGTCGCAAAACCGTTACAAAAGTTGGTGGGTAATTCAAATCAGTGACAGATTATCCAGGGATTATCTGGATGATCCATTGGTATTTTCTCAAAAACCATCAGAGTCTACCAAACGATTGGTATTCTATGGTTGTGTGATTTTTGTGGGTAAAAATCATTTGTTTTATAATGTGAATGATAATTGTAACATTACCGTACTCACTTATAGACTAATACTAGAACACGTTAAATAGACAAGGCCACATTCTGGTATAATTTTAACTGTCTCCTACTTCGTCGTATGACTATTTATATTAAGTGTTCATAAGTTGTCAATTATTGATCTATTTAATTCGTCTTTGACTAAACAAAATTGCTAAGGCAAAAAGAAGAAGGGATCTTACTCCTCTTAAATGACAAACCCCATCAATTTTATCTGAAGAGAGGTAGGTTCATATGAGAATGATACATATTTAATAGGATAAGAGAATGACTAAATTACATACAAAATCACATATGATTTACATTAATGACCAAAAAGTGTGTGGGCGAGCCTATGACAACGTGGCAAGGTCGCATGAATCACATGTGATTTTGTACGTGACGTTAGTATAAAATCACATGTGATTCAATCATTCTCTTAATTTTTTGAATATGTATCATTCTCGTATTAACCTAACTCTCTCTCTCTCTCTCTCTACATATATATATATATAGAGAGAGAGAGAGAGGTGTTTTACTTTGCAAACCATATATTTCATACAAACTATACAAACTAGCATCAACCAATAGCATAATTCCATTTTTTTTCCTTTTATTTTTTAATGCATAAGAGTATGATTGTCCTTTGACTTTATAATAGATAATTTTGGTAATATTTTAATTGTGTTTAAATCTGGAAGATTATATAGATTAGAGGTTTTTTAGGAAACGAGCGATCAATTTGTTTTTAATAGATACTTATCAACATTAATGTTTTGTATTATTTTATTAAATAAAAATAATCCGTCAATTTCAGAGTTTATTTATAATCATCTTTTTCTTAAGAATTTATTTATTTCATTTTCATAATAACAAAAGAAATCAGTTTTTTTTTTCAATTTATAAATCCTTCCATAGTTATTAATAATATAGTTGTGACATTTTCTAGATTTTGAGTATATTGTTTTGTTTCATTTGTAACATTCATGAATAAATTGATTTCCTTACAAATTTCATTAATGAAATCATGTTATCCAGTTTTCAAAATGTTTCATTCATGGAACTAATTTCATTTTGGTTATGATTCATGAAACTAATTTCATTAATGACATCATATTATTCAGTTTTCATAATGTTTCATTGACTGAATCATATTTAGTTTCATTAATAAACCCAATTTCATTTTGGTTAAGAACCATGAAACCAATTTTATCTTGGTTAGAAAACATGAAACCAATTTCACTAATGAAATCATGTCATCCAGTTTTCAAAATATTTCATTCCTAAAACCAATTTCAGTAATGAAATCATGTTATTCAGTTTTCAAAAGATGTTGACTGAACCATATCTAGTTCTATTAATAAATCAAATTTCATGATTATGAACCATGAAACCAATTTCACTAATAAAATCATGTTATTCAGTTTTCAAATTTTTTCATTCATAAAACCAATTTCACTAATGAAATCATATTATTCAGTTTTCAAAATGTTTCATTCTTTATTGTTGGTTAAAGATATTTTTATGTTTCATGATTTACTAAAATATCTCTCCTTTTATAGTTTTTAGGTAACTTTACTTTTAATTCGAAATTTATTTAATTCTAATATTTACTCATAAAATAAAGAAATTTTTTGTTTAATATACGATTTCCCAGATTTTCCTAACAAATTTTTTTTAAAACCATTCAAATAGTAAAATCATATAAATAGATTTTGAAGAGCTGATTTTGTTTCATTAATGTTGATACCCATGATTTTGTTATTTTCTTTACCAATTTATACAAATAATTTGGATTGAGATAGTTGTAGGTTGTATAAAATCATATCGTTTCATCTTCAAATTTCAATGGGTTGAAACTTTTAATGTGATTAATGCGATTGAACGGGATTAATGCTAGGAAAGGGGATTGAATACGGGGAAAAGATATTTCAATGCTGAAACTTTTAAAAAAATTCCAATTTTGCCCTTTCTTGGATAAAATATAATAATTTTATTTTTTCTATTTTTTTACTACTAAAATAACTTCTTTTAATAATGGCTTTTTATCATGAAAATGGATGGATAAGATTGGTTTGTAGGGTTTATACAAAAGGGAGCGGTTTGTATTTGATCGCTCCTTATATATATATATATATATATATATATATATATATATATATATATATAGGGTTGGGTTCACGTACGTGAGACCAGTCTGTTTTCGTGAGACCCGTGAGACCACCTTTTACACTTGAACCTTCACAACATTTTATTGTGAAGTTTCAAGTGTAAAAAAGTGGTCTCACGGGAAGTCTATATATATAGGGAAAGATTCAAACGAGAACACTTTTATTTTACGAGAACGCAAGAACACCCTTTTAATATAGACAATCACATGTGATACTATTATTCAATCGCATATGATACACATGTGATACTAAATCAGAGACGCATACAATTTTTGATGCGATCTTGGTTGCGGGTCAAGTCGCCCTTACACCACTAAGCCCCCTCACAAGTATTATCACATGTGATAAGGGTGTTGTTGATATGATACTATAATCCATCAAGACCATCACATGTGATGCTAAATCAAAGACGTAGACAATCTTTGACGCAGCCTAAGTCGTAGAACACATCGTCCACATATCACAGGTCCCCTTACGCATATTATCACATATCATAAGGGTGTTCTCGCATTCTCGTAAATGGAGGTATTCTCATTTAAACCTCCACCTCTATATATATATATATATATATATATATATATATATATATATGTATGTATGTATATGTATATGTATATGTATATAT
>NC_037536.1:8820342-8848127 GCF_001531365.2 Cynara cardunculus var. scolymus | reverse complement strand
TCTATCTCTCTTTATATATATATATATATATATATATCTTTCATAAAGTCAATGATTATATAAGCCCATGGTTATTAATATGATCTAAAAAATATCTCTCTCTATATATATATATATTAAAGGAGAAACCAAATAAAATGATTTGGCACTATAAGATTTGAGTATTCCTCAAATCTTGAAATATGATTAAATTTGTTTATCTCACATTGGTGGGAATTGAAGAAAGAAAGTAGAAGAAATGAAATGTATATATATATATATATATATATATATATATATTAAAAGAGGAGGTGATTATTTTGTTGCAAGTCACGATGTTGGCTCACATGAGTCAACTCTTTCATTTGCAATTGTCATTATGAGAACTGAGTATTTCTTAAATCTTTAAACGTGGTTAAGTTTGCTTATCCCATGTAAAAAAGATGACTTTAAAATATTGAGATGACATCTTGAGAGTGATGGATTTTAAAAATCTTGTGTTGTGGTTCATTTTTGGAAATCCCAAGATAACATCACTCTCAAGATGACATCTCAATATTTTAAAGTCGTCTTTTATATTGGATAAGCATAGTTTCACCACATTTCAAGATTTAAGAAATACTTAGTTCAGTATATCATATCCTTACCAATGTAAGAAAACTGAAGAACGCTATAATTCGAGACTTTGAGAATACTCAAATTTTGTTTTTCCTAATTATCACACTCTATCAATTTTTCATCATTGTGGGATTTTCAAAAACCAATCACAATGCAAGATTGTAATATACGTCACTCTCAAGATGTCATCTCAATATTCTAAGGTCATCTTTTATATGGGATAAGCATATTTAATCCACATTTCAAGATTTAAGAAATACTCAACTCGGTATATTATATTCTTACCGATGTACGAAAACTAAACAACACTATTGTTCAAGACTTTGAGAATACTCAAATTTTATAAGTAAATTAGCGGATTACGTTTCATCTTAATTTTGTTACGTGATTTTAAAGAAACAAACTTTTTAGCTCGCAATGCGCGGTGCCAAACACTAGTTATGGTATTCATAATTCATCCACTTATAAGTCAACATGTATGTTTTCATCCCTTGTAAGTATCGTAACACCTTTTTAGCTGTTTTCTAATGACCTAAACCAGATCTCGATCGCTATGACCAGGCATGCTAGTGACATAAGCAAAGACGAGAATCTACTCAAGCATACATAAGGCTCCAACTACTGAATCTTATGGAATAAACTTCATCTGATCATGATCCACCTCAAAATTAAGGCATTGATAGGAGCCGAATTTTATGACCCTTCATAACAAGAGCGACAGTAAGAGAAAAAATTTGCATATTGTATTTATAGGGAACTCCATCATATGCCTTTTGGACATACGTATTGTCTACACTTTCAGAAGTAAATGTCTAATTTTCCTTTATACCTTCAATTATGAGATGGAGAAAGTTTCTCTCTCTATTATCGAGGATAAAAGTGTCATTTAGTAATTTAAAAAGTGTAATAATTACACATTCCTAAAATCATGTGTCATTTTCATTGTGGATATTTATTTTGGGACAAATGGTATCATATAAAGTGTCTGTGATCAAATATCCAAAATTAAACATGGAATCGATGATGGAAACGAAGTTTGGAACCATGGTTACACAAAACAAAAATTATGGATCACGGTTTCCTAAAATGGAAATGAAAGTAAAGTTGCTTCAATTTTGATACAATTTAAAAAGAATTTAAAGACAAACTTTGTAATATACTACTTCATATATTAACTGTTGTTTCACAAATTGTGGTTAAATTCAATGTAATCTTGTAATTGTTATGGTTGTTGTTTACTCGAGATTGATAAGGTAATAAGGGAACCATAAGTGCATTAGGAGGTGAGGAGTGCACACTCACATATCTTGCCTCTATCAGCTTAGATTGCCCTAAGGCAGGTCAAGTGGGTGCCCATTTCCAGGTGCTGAGGGCAGCACCCTTTGTAGTGGTCCCAAAGCCACTAGGGTTTTATGAAGACGTTCAGTTAGGAATTATAAATTCCGAGAAGTTCTGGACGTGATTCTAAATGTTAGAAACCTTCTTGATATTGTTCCATGACTTTGTAAAAATTGCCTAAGTATGGATCAGAAGCAAAAGTAAGAAGTCTTAGAGCCTTTGAGCTTTCTGTTCAGAGCTTTGGGTTCATAACAATAAATTTGGCTTTATAGAACACCTTGAATGTCTAAGAATTATAATATAATACTTTCTTGAATATAAGTTTATAGGACCAAACTATAAAGCGTCTTATCTAAAAGCGTTGTAATATGTTTATAGGACGTTTTAGGCGTTTTAACAAGCTTCTTATGAGGCTTTTAAAATAAGGTGTCATATTAGCTATTTTTTATAAGACACTTTTAAGTGGTATCCAATAAACTCGTCTTTTTATATGACACTTGTGTTTACATGACATTTTTTCAAATAATGTAGTATAAAATAGCTAATACAACACTTTAATTTAAAAAGTTGTTAAAACAGCTAAAAATGTTTTATAAACCTATTGTAAAGCTTTTAGATGGGACGCTTTTTGGTTTGATCCTATCAAATTAAGTCATATAAAGTATTTTATTAGGACGCCTAGACATATCAGGTGTCCTATAAAACCAATTTTGTTGTAGTGGTCTTAGTTTTTCTAACAGTAATAAATTGATCAAAATTTACTAATTTACTTCCTAACTTAATTAAAATCAATATCCGAGGATGCATTGGGATTTTTTTTTTTTTTTTTTATTAACCTGAATATCCAACCCGCTATGCGAGCCGACTAATCCCAAGACGACCACCTGCTTTCCAGATAGCCCGGAGTCACCGCATTTGAATCTTCGTGGCCACAAGGGGATTTTTATTTCTCCTTGGATTTGAACCTGGGACCTCCTGGTACTTTTGACATTTGCAGCCAAGCTCAAACCAATCAGACACCACCGTTGTAATTAAGATTTTTGAGTCAACATGTCCTACAATAACACTTAATAACATGACAATAGAAAATTGACCAAGTGGATCAAGGTTTTTTGTCGTATGGCATTGTTCATTAAGATTTAATATTAGATAAGTTAAAATAATGATACGTATATTAGATAACTTAAAATATTACCTATCAACTAAAAACATTTTGGTCTTCTCTTATCTATACTATATTATAAAGTATTTGATAAAAACTCCTAAAAACCATTTTTTATGCATGAAATATCTTATATTAATGCATATTACTTAAAATTCAAGATTACAAGTAAATTATGCATAAGTACAATTTATTAAAGCTTCATGTTTGAATTCGCGTAACTAACTGCGGATAAACATAACAAATTAGAGGATAAATATCTCATTTTAAAATATAAAAAATCTAAAATATAATTAGGATAGTTATCGAGTTCTAACAATATAATCAATTATTATCTTTATAAGAAAATTATATTATTAAACCAGTTTGAATTAAAAAATTACACAAAAAATAAGAATTTTAAATAGTTAATTTGATACTAATATCAATACATTTTTGTCAAATTTTTATGATATTTTCAAATTTATATTTTATTCAAAAATAAAAACATTATCGCTCTTTCAAAATCAGATAAGACCATACTATAAAAATTGACTGAGATAAAGAATAAAATGAAATATTAAAATCAAAATGTATCTCGCTACATTGCGCGAGTACCCTTCTAGTATAAAATAAGGCTTACATAATCATTTTCCAACACTTAACCATTGATTGGATGAAATACAATTATAGTGTTTATTACTATGTAATCTCATTCTTTTTATGTTAAACTAATAGGCTGGATATTAATGAATAACTAAAAGACGAAAACCCGTACTTTATTCCGCAAGTAAAAGCATGACCATAATAGTTATGCAAGTATTTTGTAAGTAATTTGACCATATTCTAACAGAATGTGCAAGATCAAGACGTACCTATAGCATACATGAGACTTTCGACTGCACTGCCATACAGAATCTTCGCCATCTCAGCTCTTCCAATATCGTCTATCGAACAATTGTCTTTTATAATCTTGATGTGTCTCGGAAATGGCGTAAACGCCGACTTTGCTCCATTAAAGTATTTTGGATATCGCTATGTACTTTCAACCTGAGAGTACGAGACTTTCTGTCCCAAACAATTTCCATGCCAAGAATAACACGAGCTTCACCAAGATCCTTCATTCCAAATTCTGATTTCTACTTAAATTTGAAACGGTTGATTTCAAATCGATCCATGCAAGCTATTAACATGTCATCAACATAAAGAAAAAGATAAGTATAAATGTCACCGCTTGATCTATGATAGACACAAGTGTCTTTCTCATTACGCTCGAAACCCAACGAGAGCATAAACAAATCAAACTTCTTGTACCACTGTCGAGAACTGTTTAAGTCCATAAAATGACTTTTTCAATTTACAGACCCTATCAAATTTGTTGTCGGGACATCTAACTGTTGAGCTCCAGATCATGAATTGTCATAGGCGCGAAGATATTGTCAAACTCAATACCCTTCCATCGTGCAAACGTTTCGCAACCAAACGAGCTTTGTAACGCTTATCATCTCGACTTTATAGACCCTTTTGAATCCAGCAATCTCCCAAGTATTGTTTTTAGATAGAGCTTCCATTTCCTTTTGCATGGCTCCTAACCACTTAGCACAGTGACTCGAAGCTAGGGCCTCCGCATACTCAAACGGCTCATCCGGTACAACAACAAAGCATACTCAAATTAGTTAGTAAAACTCATATTTGCATAATCTCAATCACCATACCTATTATAACGGTTGCGACATCCCACATGACAACTTCTCCAGGTAATCTTACGTCCTTTTTTAATTTACGCAGTAATCGAAATATAACTGTCGATAGTGGCCAACAAATTCCAATTTGTGGTTTCGAACAAAATACCCTTACCCCTCCTAACCCTCCATTAAACCTTCACTATATCTTATATGCTCCTAAACTTATTAAGAATTTAGTATTTGTTTGTTGTTTTACTTCTGACAATCATGTCTCTATTGAATTTGATTCGTTTGGGTTTTCTGTGAAGGATATTCAGACGGGGAAGTTATAATGCGATGTAACACGTACTGGGGATCTATACCTATTACCACATCCTCCACCAAGGTCAAGGTCAATCACTACAACAAAAACGGGTTTATAGGACACTATCAAATTCTAAGTGTTCTAATAGACCTCTTTATAGGACTTAGTTTATAGGACCAAAAGAATAAAGTGTCATATCTAAAGGTGTTGTAATAAGTTATAAGTTTATATGACGTTTTTTGATGTCGTAATAAGTTTTTTAGGAACACTTTTGATATAAAGTACCCCATTATCAACTTTATATGACACTATTTGAAAATTGTCCTATAAAAACAAGTGTCCTATAAAAAATGAGTTTATAGGACACTTTCTCAAAAGTGTCCCATAAAGCTGTTAATGTGACACTTTGTATTAAAAATGTCCTAAAAAACTTGTTAAGACACCCAAAAACGTCATATAAACTTATTACAACACTTTTAGATAGGACACTTAATATTTTGGTCTTATAAATTAAGTCTTATAAAGAGGTCTATTGTGACACTTAGAGATTGGGGGTGTCCTATAAACTCAATTTTGTTGTAGTGAATCCCACCACTTCTTCTGCTTTTGCTGCCATCTCCTCCAATTTATGGCACGCTCATCTAGGCCATCCCGACACATCTATCTTAGATTCTATTCATAGTGATAGGTTTACTGAATGTAATAAGACATCTACTTTATCGTCTTGTCAAGTTTGTGTTTTGGGCAAACGTACTAAATTGCTATTTTTTCATTCAACGTCTTCCACTTCTTTACCTTCTGATATTATTCATATTGATCTGTAGACATCTACCCCGAGCACCACGGGTCACAAGTATTATATACTCCTGTTAGACGATTACTCCAATTTTCTATCGACTTTTCCATTGGGTATGAAATCCCAAGTTTTCTCCACCTTTCATCTCTTCTGTAACTGTGTATACGCTCAATTTGTAGCGAAAATAAAATGCCTCCAATGTGATAATGGCACAGAATTCACCAATTCTTCCTTTCAAAATGTTTGTGACCAATCTAGAATGATTTTTCGTTTTTCTTGTCCCCACACTAACTCTCAAAACGGGAAGGCTGAACGCAAAATTCCAACCCCGCTATACTAGCCGACTAATCCCAAGGCGGCCACCTGCTTTGCAGATAGCCCGGAGTCACCGCATTTGAACATCCGTGGCCACAGGGGGGATTTTTATTCCTCCTTGGATTTGAACATGGGATCTCCTGCTACTTTTGACCTTTAAAGACAAGCTCAAACCAATCAGGCGCAACCCTTGTGGTTCATAGTTGATTTTTTACCAACTAGCTGAAATTATTAACATCTTTTATTTGGTCTTTTAAAAAAGGAAAAAAAATTACAAATTTTAGGCATTTAAGACTTATTTCTGTATAATGGATAACTAAACGTCAAAAAATCATTAAACAATATTATATTCAACTCAATATTAATTATATTATTAAAATATTTTATAATTTTAATATCCCACCATTTTTTTTAAAAACTTTATATAAAATAATAATAGTTTAATCTCGATTAAAAAAAATATTTCTCTCGATCTCACATCAAGTTTCAGAAAATTCTCTAAACTTGGAGTTTTCTCTTTTTAACTTTATTTTTTGAATTTTTCTGGTAAGCACTTACCCGGGTAAGCGTTGGTAAACAGCCCCTAAATGCATCTAAATTTAAATGTACTTTAAACAAACACATGTATTTTTAGACAGTTTTCAAACGGAATCATTAGTATCCTTTGACAGTCTGTCGAAGATTCATTTAATTAATATAAATGATTTATTTCGTTATACAAAAAATAAATGCTTTCAAATCTTAGACGAATTTTCGAAGGAATCTTTAAAGTCCGTCGAAATTCTGTCAAAAATACAGAATATCTGATTACTTAAGATAATATATTTTAAAAAGAATTACTTTCCAATCACTACAACAAAATTTGGTTAATAGGACACTCTCAATTTTTAAGCGTCATAATAGACCTTTTTATAGGACTTAATTTATATGACCAAAAAAATAAAGTGTCATATCTAAAGGTGTTGTAACAAGTTTATATGACGTTTTTTGATGTTGTAATAAGTTTTTATGACACTTTTAATATAAGGCGTCCTATTAACAATTTTATAGGAAACTATTTGAAAAATTGTCTTATAAAAACAAATGTCCTATAAAAAATTGAGTTTATAGGACAATTTTTATAAAGTTGTTAATGCGACACTTTGTATTAAAAAGGTTCTAAAAAAACTTGTTAAGACGCCTAAAAGCGTCATATAAACTTATTACAACACCTTTCGAAAAGGATGCTTTATATTTTGGTCTTATAAATTAAGTCCTATAAAGCGGTTTATTGGGACGCTTACAGATTGGGGGTGTCCTATAAACTCAATTTTGTTGTAGTGAATCTTTGACGAATTTTCGATGGAATATTTATCATTCCTAGAAATTTTGTGGAAAAGTAATCGAAACGTTTGTTTTTCGACCAAATTGTTATCATCGAGAGTGTTTATCGAAAATCCGTCGAAAATCCACATTTTCGATGGAATTTTCCGTCTAAAATGTTCGACTATTTTATAGATGTGATTTAGACGTTATCATCGTATATTTTTGGTTTAAATGAATTGCTAGTTTTATAATTTACATGTCAATTTCATATTATGGTGGATAAATCAATGAAAATATATAAATGCATATAAATTCAAACGTTATAATATTTTGAGTGGCAAAATGGATAATTACATCGAATGAGAAATTTATGAGTTCACAAAAATAAACAGTCTTATTGATTCTGATTTCAGACTTTATTACACAGCTCTTATCAATCTGATATGAATAAAACTTCAGAATCCAACAACTCCTAAAAACAAACAGCACCGAAGTCGATACTCACGTAACCCTGGTAAAGATCGTTGGTATACAGTAATATGAGTGTTCTGATATTCAAAAGACATAATGAACCATGGGTTACATTATAGTAAGTATCATTTTTGTATTAGAAGGATATTGTGATTAGGGTTGTAAACGAACCGAACGAACACGAAGAGAGGCTTGTGTATGTTCGTTCGTTTAGCTTAACCGAACGAACACGAACGGTAAACCAAGAAAATAATTGTGTTCGTGTTCGTTATTTTAGAAATCAGGTATGTTCGTGTTCGTTCATGTTCGTTCGTTAACATGCTAAACGAACGAACATAAACGAACAGATTAAACAAACACCAATACTTGTCATTCAATTAACTATTATACACCAATTATCCATAGTTTAAACATACACAAAACAATCAGTATTCATCAACCGTCATTCATATACCAATACTTAAAAAGGCTTTTTAAAATTTGAATTCAAACTAAATAAATAAAAGTTATATATTAAACAAACGAATATAAACGAACATAAATGAATATAAACGAACGTTCATGAACATAAACGAACTTCCCACCAAACGGTTTGCTGAACGTTCAGTTCGTTTACAGTCCTAATTGTGATGCGAATTTCCAAGCTCTTTTTACAGTCAAAACCCAATGGAATGAACTTGAACTTCAACGTTTAGATGACGATGATGTTTATTAGAAGTTTTCATGTACTTTTAAATAATTTACGAGTTCTGAAGGTTTAAAGGTTTTTTTAATTTGATTGGAGCATATTTTATTGACATATATTTATTTTGTATATATAATAAATTAAAAAGAAAAAGATTTGGGCCCAGATTATTGGTTACAGTAAACGGGTTGTTTACTAAATACTTATTTGGGTGGTGCTTACCAAATCACAGTACCTTTCCGGATGAATATGACAGAGACCAAGAATCTTACTCGATAAGAGCGAAGGCGGACTAAGAGTCTCACCCGGTAAATGATGACGACTCCTCTTACCACGATTAGTACTAATTGGGTAATTTGTTACATCCGTCATTTTGGTGGATTAAAATCTTATCCAACAAATAAGCGATAATATTGAATTTTACCAATAAACACTTACCGGGTAAGTGTTCGGGTAAACGGCCCCTTAAACTGGTTGTACCAAGTATATCAGTCCTCCTCTTTTGAAGCCATAACTACTTAATAGTCAAAACTGTGGATGCACGTTAGAATGGGATGCACCGGATCAATCCTCGTATCAAGCGCAATTCATAAGTGGGTTCAAGATTAAATGTCATCAACGGTCTAGATCCCTTCTTAAGCTTCTCACTTTAAACCTTCTTACACGATCCTTCGTCATAGAGAATAAAACCTCTATTTTAGAGAATCCCTTAGATGCTCTAATCGATAATTTCTTCCAAAAAAAGGGGGTCAAACCCAGCATTTAATTTAAGAAAAGAACATAATTATAATGAAGTACCACAATCCTTACTTTACTAGGCCTACAATTATACCCTCTACCCAGCCAGCCAAATAAGACACCATTCGACACATTTTGATACAACAAAGAGAAAAAGACCTCAAACAGTTGATAAAAATACGATTTCAAACTAATATTTGGAGTTGGGATCGTCGCTAATTAAGACGTAGCAGACTTCAACTTCTTTGGAGGCGGGTTTCCTCCAGACACGATCACGTAAGTATAGAAGCATAGCATCGCAACACTATCAACAAACGAGACTAGTTTTAAACAGAGGGTTGAAATGAGGAAAAAGAATCATACGTCTACGTTTTTCATGTCTCTTCCCTGTCCCACCAATCATTATTGTAAGACGGGGCTAATAATTTGAGAACCCACAAAATTACAAGAATCGTTAAAACTACTGCATCATGTGTTGTTCCATATGATTCGTTTTCATCTAAGAATAAGATTTTGAAGACTATTAACATAGATTTGTTTGACATTGTGAACTAAATACATATGAAACAAATATATGTTAATTACGGTTGGGTTCCAGTGAGAAGGAGAGTTAAGATGAGAAGCATGAGAAGGGATATGTACCCTTGGATGCACATTAGGATGACATGCACCGAGATGCACCAGATCAATCCCCATATCAAGCATGACTCATGGGTGGGTTTGAGATTAAAGGTGATCAAAGTCTAGATCCCTTCTTACGCTTCTCACCTTAACTCTTCTTCTCACGCGATCCTTCGCATGTTAATCAATACCTTAAATTATAGTCTTAGATGGAAAAAGTTTATGTTAAACGATACCTTAAGGAAAAAAATTCAAAGTTCTCAAAATATATGGGGTTGTCATTAAATTATGTCCCCGATGTAAGACACACATTTATTCATTTAATTATATATATATATATATATATATATATATAAATTATTATTATTCTTCGGGGCCGTTTACCAAGCGCTTACCCGGCTAAGCGCTTACCCGGCTAAGCGCTTACCAAGTAACATTACATCACCGTATGAATATGGTAAAGACCAAGAATCTTACCCGGTAAGAGCGAGACAAGGACCAAGAGTCTTACCCGGTAAGTGTAGGCAACGACTCTTCCCATGGTAAGCGCTTATCGGGTAAATTGTTGCATACGATATCGTTTTGGTGGACTAAAATCTTACCCGGTAAGTAAATAATAGTGTTAAATTTTACCGGTAAACACTTACCGGGATTGGTAAACGGCCCCTTAATGATGCGTCTTACAATGATTAGTGTGACAGGAATGGGACATAACGGATGATTGTTTTACTCTTCGTATGAACTAAGAGTTCTTTATGCATGAACAGATAGTTCCGTACCTCATGGCAGCATTGAATCCCGTTGGTACTATTTTCTTTGTCTGCATAGCAAAAAACAATTGCAATTAGAGGAGACTCGTCGGCTCATAAGGTATATTGTGCTTGCTTCGGCTTTATCATTCTATTTCTAATTCGCCAGTTTACAAGTCATGTAACATGTCTCCTCCCTCTCTACCAATCATTTCAGGAAACATCATAAAATATTATTCAACATGGATATCCTCACGACATTCATCATGAATACTAATCATGATATTCATCATGAATACTAATCATGATATTCAGCATGAATACTACATGAAATAGGTGGTTTCCACATTCCCAACATATTTATTGTTATCATTTCAACCTGCCCCTATATATATGTATATATAAAAGGATATAAGGTTGGGTTCCAGTAGAAAATTAAAAAATTTGTAAGAAACGTAAGTACTTTGTTAGCAGACGTTTACATTTAAGTTAAAATGTTAACGTAAATTAACATATGTTAACATTTCATGGTATGTGTTAATGTATGTCAATTCATTTTAACTTATGCAAGCATATTCATGATAGCATCCGTTTAACATTTTCCTATAACATTCTTACCAGATCTTGATTTCCTATATGCAATCCTAATTCATATATATAGAGGACAAATCATATACAAACCGCCTAAATGTTACACACTGTACAAACCAATCTTGGCCCTTGATTGTGTATTTTGAAATTTTTAGGTGGTTACCAAGGTTGAGAGTGAATTTTGGAACCAATTTGATCCGCATCCTTGCTATTGATTTGATAATTTCCATGGACCGTTGAGATTGGTTTGTAAGATTTAGGCGGTTTGTATTTGAAGTCCCTCCCTCCCTCCCTCCCTCTCTCTCTCTATACATATAGGTAAACTTATTTAACATTTCCATCATAGCATCTGTTAACATTTTTCTATAACATTCCTACCAAAATTTTGATTTCCTATGCGATCCTAATTCACACACACACAGATATATATATATATATATATATATAATATATATATATAAATAATATATATATATATATATTGTGAATAAATGATGTGTGTTACAATGATTGGTGGGACCGGAAGGCGACAAGTATAATAGGGATAAGTGAATTTTTCGTACTTACCACTGAGTAGGTCTGAATTGTCTTCCAAAGGAGGGCAGCAGCGATTCCTGCAAAGACAGAAGCAGAACATGTAAAACAATGAAGGTTGCAGCTTTTGGTCGTGAATAGATGAACAGAAATACAGATTACGATAGACTTGGAAAAGGGAATACATGATATAGTTCATTTGATAGAAATTCTTTCATAATGAACATTACACGAGTAAACCTGGTCAATTTTGAAGTATCACAGAGGTGTTCACTGCATTCAACAACTCATCAAGAATAAAATCACGCACATTACACTTTAGGTAGACATATGTAAAGTAGCACGTCTTCATGTCGGAGGCATATGTAAGTTAGTTAAACTTGAGAAGCATTTAATTCATTCAAAATAATATGAATGTATGCAAGGGTGGGTTCAAATGAGAACTGTAAATATTTTTGAGGATCAGGAACCAACTGTGTCATGTATTATTCAAGATGAATAACCATGAATAATGAAAATTATTCATTATAAATGTTATGTAGATATTCACTACGAAAATTATTCATAATGAAAATACATGATAAAAGATGCCTGAAATCATGAATACTACAAATGCACGATATTCAGAATTATTCAGGGTTATTCATCACGAATAACTCATAAATAGTTGGTTTCCCAGTTCACAAAATATTTACGGTTCTCATTTGAATCTGCCCCTACATGTATATACACACACACACACACAAAAGCCCTCCACCTCTCATATTCCTATAGAATTCCACACCGTAATGCTCTTCACAGATGGAATAAATGGATTAGGTGTAAAAACTAGCCCTTTTCATATACATTGTTCTAAATTTGCCCCTCTATGTCTATGCAATGTCAGAAATTCTCCTTTTTAGATAAAAATCATCAAAAGCCACATACTTGATAATTATGATTGAGTGGTGTCACTCAATTATAATTTTGAAGCACAATCATCAAAGGATAGTTCTGAAATCGATCACCAAGAAACCAGATGAATAACATAGAATATAGAGAAACCTACTGATATATTTGGGTTTACATTTATCCCTACCTGCTTGTCCAAGTATGAAAGGTATGCTAGAATGCCCTTGACTCCAGACCTTTAAGCTGAAAATGCTAAGGGCCAGCAATGCACCTCCATAAAGTCCACCAGATATCAAAGTAGCAGGGTTCCTCGAGAATAAAAAGCCAATAAGTCCCCCGCTAAATACAATCCCACCTGCAAGAAGAATACACATACATTAGAACATAGGCAAGTTGGATTTGGAAAACTAGCCCTTTAATTCCATCCAGTGTATCTCACACACAGAGATAGGGTCTGGGGGGTAGAAAGTATGCAGACGTTACCTCTACCCCAGTTTTGCAAAATAAGCAAACAAGAAACAAGTGTGATTAATAGCAACAAAGCGTGTGCAAACAAACTATAGATACAATGTGTTGAAACAAACTATTAAAGCACGAAGAACCCTACATATGCCACACTGTAAAAGCAAGAGCACCTAAGGCAATGGATAAAGTTCCTAAAGTTGAGAGATCTTTAAAGTTCTAAAAGTTGACAGATCATCCATCTTATTGTGCATAGCGTTCTATATATGGAAATTGGAACTTGCCCATGTAAAAGGAGAGTTCGGATGTAGGCAAGTTTTTTTATCCAATATCTCACAATTAACTACTTGTATAACTTGACTTGTAGGCGCAAAAATAGAATTACTTTTCGAAAACGTAAAGCATGCTTAAGTGATAGCGAAAAATCGTATAGGTCCACAACAATGTTACCACAATGGCAGTGCAAGTGCACACTGGACACTATGGGCTCTCAAGTAATAAAGTGGTAATGTACCAAGATCTTTTTTGAAGGGATTGGAACAAGTAAGAATCAAAGATCTTAATGAACTTCTTGTGCAAGCTTTGGTTCTATGCCTGCCAAGGCCCAACGCCTGTGTCCACATTCCCTTGCTTTCCCACTGATTTATGTCCTCTGCAAGTCCGACCTTGGATCCCTCCTCTGCAGCCTCATCCTTCGAGCAGCAGAAAGGTGCCCATGACCGCCACAATAGCCATTTGAGCAAAGAGTAACCGTCATTGGTGTGTTATCATCGTCATTATGAACAACTTCTATTTCCTTTCATTTCAATGTCTTTTGAGGGTACTTGTGATGCTTGTTTTAGCGTTCTCAACCTTTTGATGACTCTATGTTATGCATGTCGAATTGCGGTGCCGGTAACTAGTATGCATTATTATACTTTGACTTTCCTCTCTTGTTGTTTGGGTGTTTGCTATTTGTAAATCTCTCTAGCTAACTCTTCAGCTAGGTGTAACGACCTTGGCAGCTTCCTATAGATGTTGTATTTAAGAGGACGTAGGCCTTTATTTTCCTGCCCTACACACTTTTCCCTCATGCCTCACCCTTGCCTTTCATCTTCTCCTCCCATACAGCCATTGTGCAACTTAAGTTTTTTTTTTTTTTTTTTTTTGGGGGGGGGGGGTTGCCTACAAACTTGTCAAACAACTGCAATCTCATTAATTGCAATGTAATCAAGAGTGCGTTGATTTAATGCAATTTGCAGTAACAGATTCGCAGCCACTGTCACTAGATTCTCATAGGCATTCTACAAATACAGGTAAACGTGGAAACTTTTATGTAGATGTATGCATGCCACACAGTCAAGGGATAGCTTTGGAGGAGAATGATATAGGGATTCATAGCTTCCTTTTCAATTTATTATCTTTTCTTACTTGCTCATAGGCATTCAATGAAGTTGAGGCGAACTGACCAAATAAAGAGTGCCCCTACTCGCTACAAAATCATCCTTGTCATGCCTCATCCTACAAGTGGACCGCTAGGCTGAAGCTTCACAACATGTTGATGAAGACTCTAACTAACTTCTTTGGCAACTCCATGTCTACTCATCATATCCCTGGAAAGAGAGAATTTCTTCCATGAACTAGATATCATGTCCCCTTTAAGTTAGCAGCTATTTCATCTTTCAGATGACCCCTTATGGCTTAAAGACATCCCACAATCCACTTCCCATACTCCACAAACCCTTGCCAAAAAGAGAGTTAAATTAAGAAAAATAGGATCACTCCTAAGAAGATAAGAAGTGGAGCAAGTAGTCTATGTATGTTTGTCATTGTTTGACAAGGTTCGGTTCAGCAGGAGAAGAACAAACATACCAGATATAAAAAATTTGGGTTCGAAAACCACAACATAATTGTCGGTCTATTAGATAAAAATTTGTGGAATGTTTGATTGCAAAGAAGAAAATGAAAGAGAGAACTCACCTCTGTGAAGTTTGTTTCGAATAAGAAAGCCCCCACCTCAATCTATAGCGTGCGTCTGGGAAAAAAAGTGATACGTGGCATGAACGATTAGGAAAGAGGGAAGTGGCGATAAAAAGAATGTTGTTAGAGCAGCCAGCGTCGAACCAGGCAGAAAAAAGGAACTATGCTGGGAAGAAGAGAAATACGTGGGGAATGAAACTTCATTTCCCCCATTTTTGTTGGGCAATGCTTCATTACCTGGTATCGAGTATTTGGCCTATCACCTAGTAGCTAGCTGCCTATTTGCTCTCTGAGTTGAGAGGGATGGGGGATGGTGGAATTCAAATCTTTAGAGGAGCTACATTTGGGCTCCGGTAGCACAGTCATGTTTTAAGATCCTCTTTTCTTCTTAAAACTATAGATTATGGGGCTTTAGATCATATGGCCAAGAGTACAAATACTATGCCATGGTTGTCTCGATCTACCTATCTCCATGTTAGACTAGTCAACAGTTTACAAGTTTGAGCACTAGTTTAGTATATTTCCCTAGACTTGGCATTTTAAATGTTCTTTACATGCATACCTTTTATATTGTAACTTCTCTGATATTTCTGATCTGCATCTTTCTTTCTTGATCATTTTGTCTTTCAAGAGCTTGGAACTTGATGCATCGGCACATGCATTGAATAGTTTGTCTCTATCTGTAGTTAGTCAGCCACCTGGAGGAGCTATTATGGATGCTTTGAATTGTGAATATTGCCAAAATCAGTAAGCACATTTGTGCATCTTCCACTACATCTAATTCTAGTTTTCCTTTGGGTATTGCTCATATGACATTTGAGATTCCTTGTCTGTAGCTGTAAGTACTTTGTTGATAACTACTCTCATGTTACTTGGTTTGATCTACTCACAACAAAATATTACTGATGAACAAAAATTATACATTTATTGATAGTCACGTGCACTCCACGTTGTTGTACATTCCACATTGTTTATAAGGGGACATTTTAACTATCTGTTATCTTATCAACCACCTCCCCTCGACCACTGTAAAGTACCAAATTCCATACCACATTATTATCTATGATATACCCTATTCACTGTTTGTTCTGAAGTTTTTGCTTAACATTTGTTATGTGCAATTTCAGACCCAATACCATTAAACATGGACCATAGGCAACGGGATGCAATTTAAGAGGATATTCTAGATCCAAAATGGCTTTCAATAGTATGACTCGTCACCATAAAGATACTACCATCTGCACCTTTCTGTTTTAATTTCCTAGTCACCTTACAAAGAAAGATGTGTCCAATCTCGCATACCTTGATACACACAATTAGTTTCTAATAGTGCTTCTCACTGCTATATCTATTGCCATTATGGTCATGTTCGAGAAGCATTGCTCATTTGCCTAGTATGCCTCCAAGAAATTCTTCTAAGGGGCCGTTTACCAACCGCTTACCAGCTGAGCGCTTACCGGATGTCACTTACCCTTACCAGATGAGCATCGCAAGGACAGAGAATCATACCCGGTAGGGAGGGAAAAGACTCTTATTTGGTAAGCGCTTACTAGGTAAAAGACGCTTACCGAAAATCCATTTTGGTGGCGAGAATGTCACCTGATAAGGTAAGTGAGGGGGCGACTCTTGCTAGTAAGCGTTTGGTAAATACCCTCTAAATCTCCTCTTATTCATATTGTCATGTGAAAAAAAAATTACACGTGTATGTATAAAGCCCATTGATCGATTAGGCTACTCTATATCTAATCATGTTTCTTATGTTACCCGATAAGGTAAGTGAGGGGGTGACTCTTGCTGGTAAGCGTTTGGTAAATGGCCCATAAATCTCCTCATATTCATATTGTCACGTGAAAAAAAAATTACATGTGTATCGATAAAGCCCATTGATCGATTAGGCTACTCTATATCTAATCATGTTTCTTATGCTCGCATCTCTTAATATCCCATGCCTATCTAAACTTTAGACGGTTATCATGATCCTGGAAAAATGTATATAAGAGGCTCAAGCACACCGAATAAAAGAAAACAGTGCATAATGGGCTGTTTACTAACCTCTTATACCTCTTACTGAATAAGAGGTTTTTATACGGTAAGAGGTAACAGTGTTTACCAAAATAAGAAAAAAGACCTGTTGCTAACCGAACACTCTTGTTGCTGACTGGACTACTGATTCTAATCAGAGATACATATCATTCTGACTCTAAACAGCGATGGATTTCTTTTATTTTCCTCCTTTACCCCTTGTCAACTGGTATTTATCCACTCACCACCAATGTTTCCTCCTTTTGATGTATCCTCTACTATGATGGTCTGACTCATACCTCCCATTAGCCCTTCCCCTAACCATCTCACTTCTCATACATTCTCTCTCCACCTTATTAAAATTATTTCATTGACATTAGTTGGCTCGCATAGCGGGTTGGATATCCAGGTTAATCAAAAAAAAAATACACAACATACAAGTTTTTTTTACCAAGTATGGAATTTTTTTCCAAAATCCAATAAAAAGAAGATTTAAAGACTTTAAAGCTACATTTAAAAAAACTTTTTAATTTTACACTTCATATTCAATATTTCAACAAAAAAATATGATCGATTTGATTATGGGCTGAAGATAATTGAGGTTTTATATACTTATGATTCTGATTTTGAATTTTAAGGTCTATTGATATTTTCTTTAGTTAATTGTATGTTCTTTTAAATATACTTTGGTGTTTTCGATTTTGGAGAAGCAAAAAAAGAGAATAAATACCAATTTAAAAAATAGAAGGATATAATAGTCATTTTACACAATCAACAATCAATACAAAATATGATGCCAACAACAATTTTTTATCAGCACTTATCATAGTCAGTCCTCCTATCTTAGTCAGACCTCTTACCATGATCAGCTCTTACCCAATTTTTTGGTCAACATACCCGAAGGGAATGACTAACCTATAGAAGAATGTGACCTGGGGATCTAAGAATGTGGCTAACCTATTGAGACAAGTATGCATGATAGTAGTGTTACTACCAACTCCCAACATTAAACTTTACATGATAATTAAGAGCTCCTAGAGGATACAAAATTCAAAACCAAATTTTCCATAAGTATATAAAGCAAACTTTGGTTGACAGCAATTCTGTTTATGAAAAGGTTGTTGGAACCTCTTGCGAGCCACTAACTAATAAGCCAGTTTGGGCTTCCTGGAAGAATAAGGGCTATTTACAACATCTCATGTATGACAAGTTCCGCATGATTGACATATATGCTCCAACGTGTGGGGTTTAAATATAAGGGCTATTTGCAACCCATCATGTAATAATTTAATCACAACTATTTGTAAGTTCTATATCTGCTCATGAGCTACTATTATACTCTACTTATACTTGGATAGCTCTGTTGAATAATATCCACTTCACGAAAAAATATTATTATATTTATAAATCCTTTAAAGGAATGTATACACTGCGCTCAATAGCCGTTATTTTCATCCACAAAAACAAGATCAACCACTGGGTAAGGCGACTGATTTCTTTTGTTTGGACAGAATTGATTCTATATTACATCAACATCTGAGTAACTTCAAAGGAATGTATACACTGCGCTCTATAGCAGTTATTTTCATCCATAAAAACAAGATCAACCACTGGGTAAGGCGTCTGATTTCTTTTGTTTGGACAGATTTGATTCAATATTACATCAACATCTGAGTAACTTTGTAGTTCACATAGTGGAATGTGTGGTCCATCACATTATCTAACCCCAAAAAGATGTGATCTACCATCTCGTATCGTAACAAAGGGAATAACAATTTAATCCTTGCTCAAAAATGGCTGAAGATTCAAAGGCAAGATTAGCAACTCAAGCAAGCAGCAGCACGGGGACACCAATTCCACATTTTAAATCTTCGATGTTAGTTGATTCAAATCAAGGTATTCAATCGTACTTGGGTCAAGTTCTGTGTATTTAATAGAAGAGAAGGGTGGTTCCCAATGTCTCAAATTTTTATGCCAGGTAGACTCACATAGTGCTCAATAAATGAAGAGGAATATAGATGTCAGCACTAAATAAGTTATTGACATATGTTGCAGCATAAGAACGATTGCACACTAAAGAAGAGACATTAGCCAGATGTCGACTAAGCAAGCACTTTAAACTTAAAGCTTTGTATGAAAGGGTGTGCAAAAGCTTGACAAATTTATCAACACCAAATGGAACTTACCATACGGAATTCCAAAACAAAAATCATGAATCTTTGCTGCTTTTTTCGGTTCGCTGACTTGTACTGGTTCGTCTACCTCTTCCCCATTGACATATTCTTCTATATTTGAATAGGGTTTTTCAAGTATATCATTATCTGATTTTGATGCACTTGCTCTATATTTTACAGCTGACTTGCTACCTGAACTGAATGCTTTTATGGCATGTTGATCACTGTTCATAACCGTTAGCAACTGCAAAGAAGTAACGTTTGCAAGGTGACCAGTTAATATCGTTTCGTTCCCAAGGACAAGAGATAATAGTACATCTGAATCTCTCTAAGGAAGAAATGCCAGATAATCTTCAAAAACAGTAATTATAAAATTGAAACAAAAAATAGCCACAACTTCTGCGAGAAGCAAAAACTTTATGTTCCAATATTACACATCTATATTTACAATCATGGCATCCTAGACGTGTAAACCACTAAATCGGATCCTATGATAACAAAACAAAAACTCAATTGTATAGGCCTAAATCTAGGGATAACCCTAAGATAAGTAACTAATCTTACAAAGCCAACTAATTATACATGATCTTCCTCACTCCCCCTTAAGCTGATGATAAGTATTGTCCATATCCAGCTTGGATACAATATTCAAGAAAGAGTGACCCAGTCAACCTTTTGGTAAGAAAAATATAAGTAATTGCAAAATGTAGATGCTTGCGGTTAGCGAATTCACAAACCTCACTGAAAATTTCCACATCCAAAACCGTAAAAAAAGGAAATTTTTATAACCCTATATGATAGGTAATCCAAGTCGGTAATGCTTAAGTAAACCATACTATTTATTGGATAAGACAGATTCTGAAAGAAAGGATGAGAATAATCTACTTAATCATGTTCTTATGACTTGGTGTTCAAGAAACTAGAGGTCATTCCTGTCTTTAGCATGTTTGCTCATTCTATGTGAATCCTTGTCCTGGAATATACAACACCCATCATAAAGAACACATTACAACATGAATCTTGAGTGAGTTTTTGTATAGAGACTAAAATTATGGAAAATCTGAAAACATTCAGGAAACTTTCAAAATAACCAATGGGCTCATTTTGAATGACCTAGAGGATCCGTGGTGGTAGCTATTTTCCTATTAATTGAATATGAAGTGTAGGTTGAAAAGATATTGGATGTATGGGCCATATTATTTAATTGTTCGTGAATCCAAGATTCAAAAATCGATAAAGGTTTTAGCTTTTAATACAATATAAAAATGAAAAATGATCTGAACATGTGAAAAAACAAGTACCTTGAGGTCTATAAGGTATGTTGAGAGTGTAGATAAGTGACCTCACTAGAGATCAAATGGGACTGGGACTGGGACCAAGGACCGGCCCAATTAGGACCGGTCACACAAAGGACAGTACTTGCGCCCGGTCCAGGCCTAAAAGCCTCATCAGGCCTATGAAGGGCTGTGGATTTCAAGAACTTGATATTTCTTGCATAATAAGCAAACATAACCAAAACTCGAATTGCTAACTTTTGAACAAGTAAGATGATTCATACCTTGTGCATAAAAAGTTCAATGCAACTATAGGTTTGGGCAAACAGAAGCCATGTATAGTGTATAACGAGCAAGCAAAGTCACAAACTTCATTTGTAACTTACAAATTTAGTGGAGATACTTAAGTTTGCTTCGTATGCACTTCCAATATCCTAGAAAATAACTAAATTTAGCAATTTTTGCATCAAATGGACTAATTTGCAGGTTCAGAATTTGAACCTGTTATGTTTTTAGGGTAAATTTGGTAACTATAAAATTGTCTTAACAGACTATAAAAAAAAAGACCCACCTTACAGTTACACTTTAACAATATCCAATTTTGAATGTAAAGGTCTTAGGCTTTACCTTAAAAATCAAAGCATATAATAATGGATGGATTACCATTAATGCTACTATCACTACATTATAAGTGAAAGTATTGATAGTTGAAATTTAGAAGAGCCTTTTGGCTATGAATATTACAATTTGCCCATTCTAAGCAATAAAAGAATAAGATGTAATTCTTTTAAGCAAGGATACCATGCAACTAATCATATTCATTTAAAAAAATACTAGTCTCAAACGTACCTATCATGGATCTTGAATAATCCAACAAGAGTTGAGCAAAAGTTAAATCATAAGAGATGGATATCATATTAGCCATGAAGAACAAAAATAATTTGAGATGCAAAATATTACAAAAATGAAATACATCATAAAGGGGTATTTTTATGGGGTTGTAAACATACTTTTGAGGGTATATCAGTAAAATCATTTAATTTTAGTGCAGAGATTTTGGAAAGCAGCAATTGCAATGGAACATCCCAAAAGGAAACTTTAGGAAACATCATGGAGCAGAACTCTTAACCTGCAAGATCCTTACATTTTTCAAACCTAAAATTCTAAACCTTTTCATTTCAAGCAATCCATCCTATTAGACTGTAGTGGGGGAAGACCTCAAACCTCCAAGGCTCCTTGGCTTTTGCAATATTTGTGCCCTTCCAATTTCGAAAGAGGCTCCTTCATCATTCGAAAATATTCAAAAACGACTAATGTTGCTGGTTGCTCCGAGGAAGACCTAGAGGACTGCACAACTTCAATACTAATATCCCCGTTCCACTTGGATTCTAACTAGTAAAAGTGGACATTGATGATGTGCCAACAGCCAAATTGCCAATTGAGGCAATAACTATGTTCCACAACCTCGTAAGAAGTAATAGAGGAAGAGCCACTTGGAAATTGGAGCCCTAACAACTTGTGTTTCCAGCATGGGAAATTCACCAGCCATCAATAGATCATCATAAAAATAATCATTTACATAGACATGCGAATACGTAAAGTCAGACATCTTATCAAATCTGATATACAATCGCACATAACCGTATATATATATATATATATATATATATATACATATATAGAAACCTGGGAACGAAGAAGGTGGGGGCGTGATCGATTGAGGAGATGAAATCTGTTCTGGATCGTAGAAAAGCATGACAATTGAGATACAGCTGATGACATTTTAGGGTGAATTTGTCACAGATGCTTGTGAAATCTTGAAATTTCAAAATATTTGATAGGAAGATTTTGGTTTCTGAATTCTTCCTTCCGCTGGACAACGTTGAACAGAGGAGTTGAAAAGTTCCAGAAGATTCTGAAGACAGCAGCATATCTTGACTATTATTGGCCCTCATCAACAAATATTTATTTTTTTCAATAATAACTTTTTTATTGATTTATAAATCAACTTTTAACATCTTTATTTTTTAACTTGGAACAAACTTTATCCGGTTCAAAAAGGCGTGATTGTGTCGTGACGATGAAATCACACTACAATAAAATCGGGTTTATAGGACACCCTTAACTTTTAAATATCCTAATAGACCTTTTTATAAGACTTAGTTTACGAGACCAAAAAAATAAAGTGTCATATCTAAAGGTGTTGTAATAAGTTTATATGACGTTTTTTGACGTCGTAATAAGTTTTTTAGGACACTTTTAATATAAAGCGTCTCATTATCAACTTTATAGGACATTATTAGAAAAATTGTCCTATAAAAACAAATGTCCTATAAAAATTTGAGTTTATATGACACTTTTAATGCGACACTTTGTATTAAAAATGTTCTAAAAAACTTGTTAAGACGCCCAAAAGCGTCATATAAACTTATTACAACACCTTTAGATAAGACGCTTTATATTTTGGTCCTATAAATTAAGTTCTATAAAACGGTCTATTGAGACGCTTAAAGGTTAGGGTTGTCCTATAAACCCAGTTTTGTTGTAGTGTCAAGTCTCAAGCCTTATACGTTACGACGTGGATACGGTGTTTTTCAAGACGTGACATAAAGACGGTAAATTTATATGTATGATAACTGGGTTCTGTTTATATAATTCAGGATGGTTTGAAAGGTTTTGATAAGTAAGATATCTTAAAATATTGTGTTATATGATTACCTGTTTATTTATCTTCCACCGTCTTAAATATTTGGTGTATAAGATATTTCTTATATCTCATCGATGAGTGTGAAAATATGGGTTTTAAAATGGTTAATCTCCACCGCCTATGTTTGACATATAAAAGTGAAAAGATAAGATTTATTGTCTTACATATTCTGTTTTGGAGAGAAAAAGAAAATAGAGAGAAAATTGTTGTGTGTGTAATCTTGTGTGAAAGACTGTGTGAAACTGTTGGAATTGATTGTGTGACCATATTTGGAATATGTTGTTGCAAGATTCATCCTTGTATACATATAAGGTGAGTTTTGTTATTAAATTTTGTACGAATTTTTGAAATACTTGAACTGATTGATGTTTATGTGGAAGTAAGGTAAGCTGGTTTTTGAAACTGTTTTGAGTTGAGAAAGGTAAACTGTTCTTGAAAACTATATTGAGTTGAAATTGAACTGGGTTTAGAACAGTAGAAGTTCTTGAAATAAAGTTTTTTGTAATGAAACTGTTTTGATATCATTATTGGCAAAAAAAAAATGTCAGTTTTGGTTAAATTTTTACGAGGGAATAAATGTGATATATCAATTAGATGTGTACCATGGGATAAATATGACATATCAAGGAGAGATATACATTTGGATAAGAGTAACAATTGTGAAATTTGAGTTTTGATCATACATTTTGTTATTACATCTATAAGATATAATAATCGTGAGTTATCACTTCTGTGTGATGTGAGGATTTGAAATTATTGCTCTTATTGATATGATAACAATGTTGTTATGTAGAGAATGGTTTATAACCAGATAGGCTTTGATGCCCTGTGTTTTGAGTTGATAGTATTTTTGAGTTAATCCGAGTGTTATACTTTTGATTTATTTCAATGAAGTAAAGTTTTGATGAGGAACCAGATGGGCGCTAGTTAGTCTTCAAGGCTAACCAGAAGGCATCTGGTTGTGGTTGAAAAATCTCTTTAAGTTCTTCAAAACTCATTTTGACCCGGAGGCTTTTTATGTGCTATATAGAGGTTGTGTATCATGAAATTTAACAAGTACGAGTTCTGTATCTGTGCTTTGTATCTTAACTCTTGATTTCTTGTACAACTTCATAAGTTAAACCTTTTTAACTTGATCTTTTACAACTATAATAGAGAACCAAATAGGCTTTGGTTAACTTCATATTTTTCCAGATGGCCTCTAGTTGTGTTAAAATCTCATTTTGTATTCTTATATCTCTTCATATTTTCCATAAGTTTTAGTTTAGACGGACCAGAGGTTCTAGTCATTAAAAGGGTCTCTGGTTGGTCATGCATCCTTAGTTATTTTTGAAAGTTGGAGACCAGAATCTCTAGTGGTATGACCAGAGGCTATGGTCAACTAGAGAAGCTTTGGTTGGTTTGAATCGGGATTTCTTTCCTCAAGTTAAATGACCAGAGGAACTCTGGTGGAGTAAGTTATGTGTTTTAATTGTTTCAAGTTGATCCAGACTTCAAGATTTAAGCCTTTATTGACTTTGCATTATTTTAGTATTGCTCTTGCTTGAGAGCCAGAGGAGCTCTGGTCCTTAAGAGCCAGAGAAACTCTGATCCTTAAGAGCAGATGAGCTCTGGGTAATCCCGCATAGAGTGATGCGAGGACCTGAGTGGTTATACGCCATGTGTGGCGAGGAAAATTTATGAACTCTTAAAGAATTATGATATTTGAGTTTTGTCTTATAAAAAGTTGATATATATATATATATATATATGTATATTTACAAAGGTGATTTTAAAGCAGGTTTGATGAATTTTCACCCTGTAATTGTATGAAATGGGATTTTTCACTAGACCTCAAGATCTAACCCTCATGTTGTGTTTCAAAAATGTGCAATGCATGTCAGACTTTACCAAAAGATAAGGGGATGTGAAATTTTCCTTTTATGCTTACATAATTATGAAGATCAACATGTTATTTGTTGGATTTTTTTGGAATAGTTGTTATAGATGCAAGTCATGTACAAGAATGTTACGGAAAATTTTGGTTGTCAATTATGTAATATAATTTCTTATACTGTTGGGACCGATTGTGTATTATTTATATTTCTTGATATATGAAATACATGGTTAAATGCAAATGTGGATCTTGAGGTGTTACAATATGTCATATATAGTATTATATATATAGATATATCTTTTCAAATATATTATCGGTGTTCTTTCCGATCTTTACGCATTTCACCTTTTTTTATGTCAAAGACCAGAAGCTACGCGAAGATATTCATTCATGATATTAAAAAAATGTACATTCATATTAGAAGAAGAAAAATCATATGGATTATTATTATTAAAATAAGTTTTTGAGTAAATATTTAAAATATAATTTAGAAAAATGATAGTTTTGCAACTTCATTTTAACCATAAGTTTGTGAATTTGTGAAACTATGACTAATGTGATTGGTTAGATCTATAAAAATGTAAAATCTAAAGTTAAAAATGTAAAATCACAAAAAACAAAAAACAAATTTTTTTAAAAAAAAACCACGTGCTACAAAAAATGCATGTCATGGCGTGCCTCAAAATGCCATGGCGTGGGCCACGCGTATAGAAACACTATGGGTCAATTTGTAACGGTGGAGACGCATCTTGCACCGTATCGTGTCATGGCGCACGCGCCTTTTTGAACACTGTCTATACTATATTATACAAGGGTGGAACACAACCGTTGTAGTCCGGAGGCCCGAAATATAAAAGCATCTTCAATAGATTTTTTAAAATTGAGAAAATGGAGATTTTATGCATATTTTTGCTTCAACAGGCTTTCCAAAATTCTCCAAAACGGAGAAAACATGAAAGAGTGTAAACAAAAATTGATTACAGTGAGAGAGAATCATTTTTTTTCCATCATATGCACACCGTTAAGAATCCTTGATATTAATGGTTTATAGGTCACTGACATATCATTTTTTGTCTTTATTTGACCCCAATAATGGATTGGATCGAAATGACTTTCCTACAAATGGGAGATTGGCTGGGGCGGGGAGCTCGAGCCTGGTTTTAATAGAGTTTTAATTATCCATTTTGGAAATTTTTTGAAGAATATGTTGAAGATGCTATAATATTGTAAAATTTTGTAAATCAAAATGATTTGTTTTTTGACTATTAAATTTTAAGAAAAAGATTGATTAATGTAATATTAAAACTCGAAACATTCAAAGTATTAACATGAAAATAGTAATACCAATTTAAACATTATTTACATATAATTAATATATTATATTATTTACTCTAAAAACTTAAACATTCAAAGTATTAACCGAGAAATAGTAATACCGGTGTAATTTACTTTAAAAACTTATATTTACATATAATTAATATATTATATAAAAACTAATACATATAATTAAATATTAATAACTTATATAAAAGTGCAAAAAAATTGCTTGAGAAGGGATTTGAAACAGCAACCTCTAGCATGTAGGTTGTATATCATTGCTGACTAAGCTACTTAATATATATGCTTTTGATAGCTTAGTTATAATATTTAACTAAAAAGGGGGAGGGGGAGGGGGAATGGCCCCCAAAGGCCCTTATGGGGTTCCGCCCATGATATTATAAATCATTTGATAAAAACCTTTAAAAACCATTTTTTTATGTACGAAGTACTGTTTAATGATGCATAAACATCTTATTTTTAAATAAAAAAATCTAAAATATAATTAGGATAATTACGGAGTTTTAACAAAATATTTAATAATTATATTTATTATTTTTTTTAAATTATATTATTAAACCAAAAATAAAAAAAATGAATTAAAAAATACATAAATAAATAAGAAATTTTAAATAGTTAGTTCGATAATAATATCAATATTTATTTTTTCAATTTTTATGATATTTTCATATTTATATTTTATTCAAAAATAAAAAACATTATCGCTTTCTTAAAACCACGTAAAACCGTATTATAACATCGACCGAGACAAAAAAACCCATTAAAATAAAGATATATCATGTTGCATTGTTTGAGTACCCTTCTAGTAAATATTTAAGGGCCAATGGTTTTATAAATATTTAGGGTGCATTTGATACACTGAACATGATATGACAGAACAAAACATAGATTTTTGTTTCACGTTTGGCATGACTTTTTTGTGAAACATACAGAAACAAAGTAGAGCATGCCTCTTCCACCCCCTACTCCATGGAACATGATGAAAAAGACTTGTATTTTACTAATATAACCTTAGAATAAAACTTAATTCTTTTATAAAACATCAAATACGTCTCTTTTCTTACATTTTATTCATTATTTAAATTTTATTTATCGTATTTTATGCTTTTTAAAATTTTATTTTATTGTCCTTAAAATATTATTTTTATACGGTTTCTATATTTTTATTAATTTATATAATGCATTATGTTAACAATAAAAGATAATATAGAG
>NC_037536.1:8759482-8816087 GCF_001531365.2 Cynara cardunculus var. scolymus | reverse complement strand
GATAAACTTCATGATGATATTGGTCTAATTTTTCATGTCATATTTTTGCAGTTGAAGCCTCAGACCTAGAAGATGATAAACTTCATGATGATATTAAAGCTGCAGAAAAACATACAGCCCTTCATTCTGCTCTATCAGAACTTGCTGGTGATTTTGATGGGGAGGCTATGTTCTTGCAGCGATTTTTTGGTGCAAGACTAAAAGCTGTAGTATCCACAGGTTCATTGAAGCTTGATCTTGCCCTTGGAATTGGAGGATTACCAAAGGTGACCAGTAGCTTCTTATATACTAAATTCTGTTTGACATCTATTTATAAACAAAGCAACTACCAAGGGTTAAAAATGCTGGCATTGTAGTATGATATTTTGTAGTCCCTGCTCATGCATAATGCATTTGCATTTTTTATTTTACCTGTTTGGTTTTATGGTCCCATTCCTTTTATCTGTAGTCGAGGGGACACACTATACTAAGGTGGCGTTTGGTTCGCTAGAATCTAATGGAATTTGAAGGGATTGGAATGGTCATTCCGTTGACTAAATTCCATTCATGTGTTCGGTTCATTTTATGAGTTCTAGTATGGAGCTCCAATTCCAGATATGATGGAATTTACAGTCCTTGGGTTTTGGTAAGGAACTCCAATTCCATTTCATCCAATCTGTTGAGAAAGATTATGGCCTTGTATTTAGTCTAATCTATTCCATGCCACCATGACGATCGTCACCACCACCACTGCCACCACCATCATCACCGCTACCACCGTCTCCACCACTACCACTGTTGCCGCCACCACCACCACCACTGCCTTCCCCATCGTCGCCACCACCGCCACCATCGTCACTGCTGCCACCACCATCATCATTCCATCACCACCACCACTGTCAATGCTGCCACCACTACTATCATCACACGACGACCACCACCACTGTCTCTGCCGCCACCAGACCACCGTACCCGTCTCTGCCACCGTTGCCACTGCCAGCAATTATTATATTATTAATTTTATCATTAAATGACATATTCCATTCTGTGAACCAAATGCCACCTAAGAGATGGGACCTGAGTTCTTTTTTATTTTGGGTTTACAGTTTGGCCTACAGATTTGTATCAACTCGTGTTCTACTTTTCAGTTTCTTATTGGTATATATCACTGGCTTGGTTTTCTACTTTTCTCATTTTTCCCATGTTATATTCATGTTTTTTATTATTTAGGGCTATATCTTGAACAAACTAAAGCAGCGGCTTATCCGCTGCGTGATCAACATTATCATAAGTGATCTTCATGTGGAATCCCAAATCTATAGGTTCTTATCGGTGCTCCACAGCAATGGCTGTCTACATTGGATTTCATCCCATCTTATAATCTGAAACAGCCCGCAAGTTCTTATGCAGGTTGGGTGGGACCAGAGCGTTTTACTCGAAAACATATCGAGCGTCTTGACTTGTCAGTATATCCTGGCAATCATTTTTCCAGATAGTTAAAATGGAAAAAAATCATCAAGTCAGTTCATTTTTTAGTTGCTTATTGTGTAGACAAAACCAAAGGTTTGCATAATCATTTTGTAATTCGAGTTTCTGCGATTGATATATATATATATATTAATTGTATTTGTATAGGGTTTTCTTTTGAACTTGATAAGAAGTGGCCACTTTCCAAAACAACTCTTTTGTTTACAATTGTATCGTTAAATAATGGATGAGCAATTTCAAGCTTGGTGCTTTACTAGTATTAATGGTAGAATAGCAAGTGTGGGGTTTTATTGGAACTCATCTTTTCTGTTTGTCCTACGATTAAAGTTATGTTAATGATTTGTATTAGTCGGCGTTTTAAAAAGCTCATCATGATGGCCGTTGTCTGATGCCATACCCCTTGGGCACGCCATGGCCTGATGCCCGTTTTTTGATGGTTTTTTTACTTTTCAATTTTTTAGCTGTTCAGTGTTTTACTTTTCAGTTTTTAGTATATGACCTACTTCTATATGGGTCCTAGATTTAGAGGTATTTGGAACCATTGGTTGAACATTTTTTTGTTATGTGCTCTTATGATAACATTTTTTGTGAGCTCATTAAACATATATATATATATATTAATGTATTATTTTTGGTTTTTCTGATATGAATTTAAAATTTTCAATATCATTGACTTATTGAGTAATAGTAGAAAACATATGTATGTGTGGGTGTATATATATAATTATATTCAGATTTACCGACGTCTTGAAAAATGTCGTGGCTCCTAAGGCTTGAGGCTTGACCTCACCACCAAGTCATGCCTCTTGCCATTTAGGACCTTGGTATTAGTATACTTCAAGCATACAATTTGGTTTTGTATTGAACACATAACAACTAATCACGAAAATGCACATTGCAGGGAAGAATTGTTGAAATTTATGGGCAGGAGGCATCAGGCAAGACAACACTTGCTTTGAATGTAATCAAGGAAGCCCAAAAGCTTGGAGGTGCATAACGATACCCTTTAACTCTACAAATAAAATTTTCTGTCCCATATTATTGTGCTCACTTTTTTCATAGAAAAGGATAGAATAGGAATAGTGCTTAATTTTCCGTACAAAAATTAGGACAACCACCTTATCTGGGGTTACAATATATTGTTCCTTCTTTGGAGCCTCCAATAAAGGGGGGAGTTGTTGAATGCTGTTATTATTTTCATATGGTGTTTCTGTCTGAAAGCTTGATTAGAAAACCATAGCCTTGATATTTTCTTTCAACTGTGTAACTGTTCAACTTTGTGTTGCCCTTAGAAAAGTAAGAAGTCGTCCCAACATGTTTATGCTGTAACAACCCTCCCTTATCAAGAAGCAATTGGTACCAACATGTCATGAAGGATCTCGGCTAGGACCACAGGAAAATGCCCTATGAGCGCTTAAGCCAAGATCATTCGCCATTGTATACAAGATTCTAAGTGGAAGATCATGAGCCATTGGCGAAGGCTTGATAACTAGGGTAAATAAACGAGTCCGGTTGTGGAAGGGAATGGGGCGCATTGAGCGTTCCTCTCCTTAAACTAGGGTCCCCTTTGCAAACTAACTCAGCCTTAGGTGTCATCCCTTCAAAATTTCTTTATCGCAAGCAAATAGTCAAAGAGCTGATGAAAGAGCACCGTTTTCTCTTATTCCTGAGAACATCTTCAGAGCAGTTATTACAAAAAGACTAGCATCTCTAACAGGAAAAGCAAGCAAAGGCCTCCATTTTGGTTTGGGAGGTCTCCTTCCTTGATGAGAGTGAAAGGAAAATTAGAATCAAACTCTTGGAACTGTCTTAAGCCCCACCTCGGTAGCTCAGCGTAGAGCAGCCTCTTGTATAGTTCAACAGGTAGTCGGACGTGGGTTCAAATCCTGCTCGAGGGAAAAAACAGAGAGAGCAGCTAAAGGGTCTTTCCTCGCTTCTGTCTTTTTTTATAGATCAGTTCACTCTGTAAACGAACAGGTGGTTTTTAGCATGGAAACTATAAACCTTCGAGAGCAAGCTCACCCACTCTCCCCCAGTGGTTAAACTCTAGGATTTGAGAATACCTACGCACTTGTGTCAGTTTCAGGTACAGGCACCCTTTTGTTGAAGGTCGTTTGAGCTTTTCCTGGGTGTATGACATGGGTTACTTCAGCGCCGTAGCGCCTGGTACTCGAACATGGCTTGAGGCATTTTCTCTACCACTTCTTACCCTGAAAAAGCTGGGTCACCTTACGTCCTTGAACCGATAACCATCTTATTTGAATTCCATATTAAAGAAAAGTAGACATCTATGGCCTAAAACTACACGAGTGGATAAATTTACGGCTACCACTTCCCGATCTTTGTGAATTCTAGAGGAATGGAAAACGAGCTATGGATGTATAAAATTCTTTAGAACATAAAGGTCTCATTTGGTTTGTAGGACTGGGTTGGAGGGACTTGGAATTGAATTCCTTTCCAATCCCACTTTTGATTTGAAGGATTTCCAGGATTTGAAATCCCACAAACATAGGATTATGAAATACTATGGGGGTGGTTGGTATTTCACGGGATTTCGTAGGATTTGTATGTAACAACATTTTAGAATATGTTAAAAACATTTGTTTTGTAATAATCAATTAATAGAAAAGTAATTTAATATTTTTATGATTATTTATAAAAAAATTATAAATTATTTTAAAGAATGGAATTCAATTCCATTATAATCCTACAAATCAAACACATCAAAGATTCCAAATCCTTCCAAATCCAAATCATTCCATGAAATCCATCCCTCAAAACCATTCCATCAAACAATCACCTCCTTAGGGAATTCTATATAATGGTCAAACTAAATTATCTCCATTATCCAAGGAGGTCGGATGTCCACAAGTAGTTAAGACTTTCATTTTGGTAAAACCATTCATGCAAGTTGTAATGTTAACGAATAACAAAATTTAAAAAGATCACTCTTCCAAATAATATGTTCGTTCTCATCTAACATTTCCTTTGTCATTTTAAGACTTACTATGAAATCAGGGTTGTTAATAAGGCTGGATGGATATGATAATGAAATTGTAATTCTGTTACACGTTGCATTGATAGTTATAGGCATTCTGTTCAGGTGATGAGCGAAGTGGTTGCTATATTAGCATAAACCATGCATGTGTCAATAAGTCTGTTGGAATTAGCTCTGTACAATGAATCCTCATCATCCCTACATATTCTTATCACTAGCGGAAATTAGAATCTTGTTGAGACAAGAACTCCTAGAACCAAACCAAAGGGCCATTGGCTCAGCGGTATCCGGTAACCCAACCTTCCTGGAGGTCAAGGGTTCCAACCTCACCAAAGGTGAGGAGTGTGTGTGAGTTTGATTTGCTGTATATAAATATTATATACTTAAAAAACGAATAGAACCAAATCGGCTTATGGATCTATGCAGTTGTGGGACACAAAATTATCCGGTTGTTAGGGAAATGTTTCATTTTGGTAATGCAAGAGGTATACAAATGGGGTGATTCAGAACCACTATTCTGAAACATCTATCCTTCAACTTGTTTCATTTTAGTACTCTTCAATTTCATTGCTAATTGCTTTAACAATGAAAAACTAAAAACATCAAGTAGCAACTAGCACCCATTTTTACAGCACCTCCTTTATGCATTAAAGAAGCAAATTATACATTTTGATTTCTCTGACCTTGTTGCACATACGAGCTGTTTCTGGTATTTCCATCCATTTCATTTTTTTTAAGTAGTTATTACATTTGTTCTAATTACAGATTACATTTAATTTCTCTTTTAAGTTTAGAAAGTTCTTTCGATAGGTTATTGCGCATATCTAGACGTGGAGAATGCACTGGACCCTCTTCTGCTTGAATCTGTTGGTGTAAATACTGAAAGTCTTCTCATCTCACAGCCAAATTCTGCAGAAAATTTGCTGAGTATTGTTGATACTCTCACAAAAAGTGGAGCAGTTGATGTGATTGTTGTGGATAGCGTAAGGGATTATATTCTTTGGTTAATAACCTTATATAGTACTACAATTTCCACAAGGAGCTCCACTAATTCTTAGCATCTTGTCATTCTTTAGCTCCTACTCACAGAAAATCATGGAATTGCATAGTATTTTACTTCTATCTATTCTGATTTGGTATATGACTATTCTTTGGGGTAAATTTGCTTATTTTTGCTATTAGCACACACAATACTCTAGTTTTACTAAATTAGCTAGTTATATATTCTTTTCTCCTCTCCAGATTCACATCACTACAACAAATGGGTCTTTTAGGATGCTCAACACCTTGGACGTCCTAATAGGGTACTTAATGAGACTTTAAGTTCATAGGACCAAAAATTTTGCGTCCTATTTAACGTCGTTACAATAAGTTGTTTGGACGAAGTTAGGCGATCTGACAACTTCTATCGTCGTAGCTGGACAACTTAGTAGAACACAAAAAGTCGATTGTCATATTAGCCTTTTTATAGTACACTTTTGAAAAGTGTCTTATTAACCTATTTATATACAGGACACTTTTCAAAAGTGTCCAATAGAAAAGGCTAATAGGATGATTTACTTTTTGTGTATTATCAGGTTTTCCAATTTCGTCGATAAAATTAGGTCGTGTAACTTCCTCCAACCAATTTATTGGAATGCCTTTACATAGGATGCACAATTTATTATTCTATAAACTTAAGGTCTTTAGGACGTCTGAGGGTTCAAAAAGACCAATTATGTTCATGCTATGTCACCTTTTTTTGTTCCTTTTTTTTTCGCTCTCCTACTTTATTCTAATGTGATCTACCATTAGACTTGATTGTTGTACACCGGTGGCTTGATGTTTTTCCTTTGCTCTCACACAAAAAGTATACTTGCTTTGAATATATGATGGACTACAAGCAAATTTTAATCCACTAGTTTGATATGTCACCTTGCAAAAGAATGAAATATTCCAATTATACCTCAATGAAACAAAATGATGCTCAGCTATTTCACTTCCATTGATAGTGAAGTTAATGGGACTCTTAGCTGTTTGTGCTTGGGTTGGGGTTTGTGTGCATGCGTGCTGAAAAATAATTCTAGCTTTATGCATCTGTAGATGGTGCTCACATTCTTGTCACTTATTTTTCCTGCATGCCAGAGTAACCAAACCAAACGAAACGAACAGGGCATAACCCACACCGAGGTAGGGTTGGAGGGTGGGGGGTAGGATGTATGTGGACCTTGCCTTTACCCAAAGGGTTGAGATTCCTCTATGCCAGAGTCTAGTGTAAAATTTCTATTTGCTTTCATATAATTTGGAACAGAAAAATTCTCCTTTACAAGTAAATCCATTCATACTGATGGGATGCGCCACTAGATGGATTGATGGCAACAATCCTGTTTACCCAAGAAAGATTGTGAAGATGTGTTTTTCTTGATTCATTTAGCTCTCTGTGGCTTCCTTTTAGTTTTCAAAAAATTTCCTCTAAGGTTGTGAGATCATTTGAAGAGTTTTGATCAATTGAAATATACTAAGGAATCAACCTTGGATACAAGATCTTAGAAGGATGTTATTCATTTTTCAAAGCTCTTGGATTATTTCAGCTTTTATGGCTTTCTGATGGCTTTCATGTTAGCTGCATTATTGTTGTCATTAATGCCAGTAAATTTGTCCTCTATTGTTTGTTTGGGTTATTTGATATCCTCATAAGCAATTTCAGAAGGTATATAGTGACTGTTTGAAAGGGGTAATCAGGGTCGAACCATCAGAAGGCAACTCCATAGCATCTACTATCCCTGAATGGTTGAAATATAAATCACCTGTCCTTAAACTCCATGCCGTTTCCCTGTCCCACCAATTGACCCCTGACACATCATTACTTTATTGAAGAGTGGGTATAAAAAGATAATTAAATAATAAATAAAGCAATGATGTGGCAAGGGGACATGGAGTTTGGGACAGGTAATTTGTATTCCTAATAGTTGGGGATGTTGGTGGAGATTACCCTTTGATTGCTAATTATGTACTCCCTCCGTCCCAAAGTAAATGTCCACAATAGAAATGGCACACAGTTTTAATTATTACACTTTTTAAATAACCAAATGACAACTTTACCCTTTATTTATTTATATCTCTTCACAACTTTTAAATAATTGTGCATTAATTAAGGTTAGATTTGAGAATTTAGTTATCTAATTGTGAAACTGGACACTTATTTTGGGACAAACATAAATAGAAATATGGACATTTACTTTGGGACGGAGGGGGTAGTTTTTTTTACTATTTTTTGTGCATCTTATTGTTTTCTATTCCTGTTTACTTAAATTGCATGTACAGGAATTTATTTGCATTACTTGTCCCTTGCTGTTGATTTTTTGAGGTTGACCCTATCTCCATATGCAATTAGATAAGCACACTTATTATATCTGCTGTTGGTTTTCTGATCTGCTTTTTTTGGACACCATTGACTTCACTTTTTGTAGGTTGCTGCACTCATCCCCCAACGTGAAATTATGGGTGTAATAAGTGACAATTTCGTTGAAACACAATCACAGATAATGACACAAGCACTCCGCAAGATTCATTTTTCATTATGTCGTTCAGAGACTCTTATTATATTTATAAATCAGGTTATTGTCTAGTTATTAAAGAAATTTCATCAGGTATATATATTGTGGTCAACGGAATTATAGCTGGTTTCTTTTACTTGTTTCTAGGTGAGATCAAATGTAAAATTACGTCAGGAAGGACTTAGAAACGTAAATGAGGCTACCTGTGGTGGAAATGCCTTGCCATTCTATTCTGCTGTACGAATGAGGATTGCTAGAAAAGGACTGCTCAAGACTCAGGATAAGGTAAGAAATTTTGGTTCTATTTATCTGCAATATTTTATTTTTTAAAGCTGTTGGTTTGAATTTTCATACAAGTATTTGGGCCATAGGTGTCTCCTACAAACGTGTCTAAAACCACCACAGTCGTGCCTCTCTCAATATCCATGGTAGGGGAACTCCGAATAAATTGAGAGAGGGAAGATGGCGGTAGTTTGGACACATTCGTAGGAGACCGATGGCAGTGCCTCTGACGCCTCAAATCCTAATCGGGTGCCATTACTTTCTTTTGATACTACTAAGTTTTGTATGCGAACTAAATATAACTTTATTTCTTTCATATATTGCTATCACATCAGAGCTGTAACATCAACAGAAACGTACTCAATAACTTATAATACAACAAGATTTGCTATTGATTGGAATGGTATTGCTTCATGCTATCCTTCTTTACTCCTTCCTTGAGATACATACATGGAATACGTAAGCTTTAAGCATAGTTTTAACATAAACGTGAGAGGCGTCCGCCTCGTGGTGTCCAAAAAACGTATATGAGGCGGCGCCTCATAAGGGCTGGTTGAATCGTATGCCTTAGTTGGTTGAGACGTGGACAAAGGCAGTGAGGCGGTGGGCGTTGGAGAGGCGTCCGACTGGGTGGATTTATGCCCTTATCTTTTTCAATATGCTGATCACTTTTTAATTACTTTTGTATATGTTTTTACTATGACATATAATAACTGCTTTATTTTGTTTTTTTAAGTTTCTACATCTTTTATATATTTTTACTCTAAATAAATAAAATATTTAGTAAGTTTTGTATTTGTTTTATTTTTTTGTTAGTAAATTTTATATGTTTTTACTATAAATATATTATATGATTATATTTAATAACTTTTATATTTGATTTATTTTGTTATTTTAATTTCTTAATTGATTTTCTATATGTTTTTTAGTTACTTAATCCAAGTCATTTAAGGGAACAGATATAGTGATTATGGAGATTATGGTGTAGCTATGCAATCTATGTTTCCGCTTCGAGACATATAATAAGTAGGTTTATTGAATCATGGGCTTTATACTTTGCTTATTTGGTATGGAAATATGAAAGTATGTTTTTGTTAAGCGTTATGGATTTATGAATTTTGTTGTTTTATTTTTTGTGGCTTATGCTTCGACCACCTCGAGGCTTACGCCTCACATACATAAGAGAAAAACGCCTTGAGGCTCGTTTCCGTTTTTTAAAACCTTGGCTTTAAGCTTTAGTGAGTAGTTATTGTTTCATGCATAAACAATCTTCATAATACTTACCAATTTGGAATAATAGTTCACTAAAACTCTTTATCATGCAAAAAAATACTCTTGAGATCTCACTTGCAACATGTAAGTATGCCATACTTGCCTTGAGGTATGCTAACCTCAGGGTCCAGAAAGGCTGCCCCATGAGGTCCATTTGCAAGACGTATCTTCATGCAATATCCCGTACATTGGATATTTATGGTCATACATAACATGGATAAAACTTTCATGCCTTATGTGTAAAACACATCATAACATGCCATCATACATATAGCTTGGCTATAACATATCCTCATTTCATGTAAAGCAAACATGCCAAAACATCTTATCAAATTCTTCATAATGCATAAAATACATTTATATAGCATATATGTATCTCTGTAAATCTCATAACCAAACGGACACAGTATTTCCATCAGGAGGTGGGGTCGGGGGTAAGATATATTCAAACCGAACCTCTACCCTAAATAGTAGAGCGATTGTTCTCTGAACCCCTCCCCCTGCGGCTTGTGAAAAATGTGAGAAAGAGAGAAAGACAGATACGAAAAATTATGGAAAAACTAGTTTAAAGTAAATAATAACATACAAATAGAAGCAGTTACAAGAAAAACAAGAGAGTACCTGTAGACAATCACGTAGCGGATGTGGTGAATGTCTTAAGTTTCTAGTTAGTAATTGGTCCTTTTGTAAAGAAAAGCGTAGACGAGGAGCCACCGGTCCCACAACCACCATGTAAGTGGTGGTGCCCAAGTTAATGGATGCCCACCATCCCAAAGGCCATTTTATGCTACCACTAGGCACCATCACTCAAAAAATTGGGAGGCTAAATTAGCATATCAGAACGTAAATTTGAGTTTTAATGTTTAATTACGTTGGAACACAAAAACAAGTGTTCCGTAAATAATTGAAATTGGAATTGATTTATTAGTTTTTTGGATTGTAATTTGTAACTGTAATTAAATTTGATTTGTTTTGTATTACGATAATTATTTTGTGCTACAAATTATGGGTTTTACTTTTCAGTTCTTAAATTGCTGTTTTCTTATGCTATCTATTTTTTCAGGTAACTGGGCTTGGTATATGTGTAGAGGTGATGAAGAATAAACTAGCACCCGCAATGAAAAAGGCCGAACTAGAGATTTTATTCGGAAGAGGCATATGCCGTGTATCTGAGGTCCTAGAATTGGCTTGTCAACACGGGGTTGTTCCGGAAGAAGGGAATTGTTACTTATTAGATGGAGAAGTTGTCAAGGGTAAAATACAAGCCGAAAAGTATTTGATTCGGAACGAAAGGGTTTGTGATGATTTGGTCAAAACTCTAAGAAGAAAGTTGTTTCGTATCGATCAAGATTCTGAATCATGATCCTTGCGTGTTCTTGCTCAAGTCCAAGAAACGTAGGTACCCTTATAACTTGTATAAATTATTAGTCAACGTTTTTAGAAGATAACGAAATTTGCATTAGTTCCTGTTTAGTGTAATACATATTTCTTTTTCCTGAATCAATGTTTCAAAGTTTCAAAATTTTCTGTTTCCTACAAGTTTTGACCGGTTTTTGTGACACGGATGCCAAGTTTATTGTTCCCTTCGTCGTAACCGTTGGAAACAGGTATGCACGCTATTAGATGTTGAAAGATTAGTAGGTTCCTGGTCGAAATTGGTAGAAAATAAAACCAAGTTTGCCTTATGTTTAGAGTTTAGTGTAACAGACCATTTTTTCTGAACCACTGTAACGAAGTTTCAAAATTTCCTATTTTGTACGAATTTTGACAGGTAAACTATTGTTCTTGTAATATATTATGACGTGAATTTTCGCCATAACCCCTTCATAAACGGGCCATGGAAACTTCAAATCAAGGAAAACAGAATGTGTGTTGCTCTGGAGTTTGAAGGCCAGAACCTAGTTCAAGGTATGTATGCATATACTCCTGGAAACTTCAAATCATTTTTGTGAATTATGTTGTGATAGTATTATTGAATTTATATAGTTATGTTGTTATTATGTTTATTTGTTATTTGCATTTATCAAACACTCATTTTTAATTTAACACTCTTTTATTTAGCACAAGAAACAAACTGACAATTTATCCAAAATCACTTGATCTATATAACTCATAAGATCACTTGTGATTTTACACTAAAACGGCTGAATCATATGATTTTACACTAAAGTAACTTGTAAAATCACATGTGATTCATGCGACTTTCAGGCACCCTTGCATTGATTGTATTTCGCAATAGCATGTAAAATCACATGTGATTTGACCTTTTTCTTGTTCTCTTATTTTGACCCTGTTTTCGTTTAATCCTCCTCTCTCTCTCTCTCTCTCTCTCTCTCTCTCTTTATATATATATATATATATATATATTGGGTGAGAATACTGAAAAAGGAAAGAGCTGAAGAACCACAAAAAACGGATGAATATATATATATATATATATATATATATATATATATGATTGGAGTGTGTTGAGTTAACCAAGAACATTTAAATTACACCAATTTGTTGCCTTTAGACACAGAAATGAAACCCTCCAATTGAAGCAGCAAAGATAATGAATCAACTACTTATCAACTTGATTGAGTTTGCCTAAACCATTGCAATTAGCACAAACAATCTGTGTCTGGTCCTTCCTAGCTGCATTTGCCCTCAACGTCGCTCCCGATTTCCTCACAAACCCTGCACCATCGCACTCCGGACACCTGCCCCACACACACATCAAATTATACACCACGAGATTCGATCAATGCTGAACCCTCAGGATCAGTCGAAATGTATGCAAGTCGACCGGGACACTCACAGATATTAAAATGAAAAAAAGAAGATTCAATGTTGGATTGTTAAACTTACGTGTCTTTGCGGGAGAACAGTATAGGGAATGCGGTTCCCAGAATTGCAACTGCGGCTGCACCTGCAATTAGATAGGTTGTGCCGTCGGAGGAGACATCTCCAACGGCCGCAACCACGGTCAAAGATCCTCTCTTCTGGTTCATGGTCAGAGAACCAAGTCTAGGTGCACCCAACCTGTAGCCATGGATAGCGGGTTTGTTTGAAGAGGAGAGAGTTTGTAGAGGAGAAATTGCAGCCATTTTTGTGGTAGGTTCATTTTCACATGAATTTGCAGTTTTGTAGCATGGATCATAGTCTGATGTCCATAGATCTTTTGGGTTTGTGGATAAGGATATAAAATCACAACAAATAGATATTTGTTTTCCAGCAGATAAGGATGGACCCACACTCAAATCAACCTTTTCATTACCCAAGTGTTTTGGGCCTTTTGCAACATTGCATGTAGTAATGGCCAAAAACCGGTCTGGCCGGTCCCAAGATTTCTTATAACCGGTTATAACTGGTTCAGCGTAAAAACCGGTCTGGGGCTGGCCTGGGTCAGTCCCAAGATTTCTCATAACCGGCTATAACTGGTTTCGGCGTAACCGGTCCGGTCCGGTCCTGGTCGAAGACCGCTCAGGCTAGTTTATCACCGGTTATGGGCCGTAGGTCCCGGTCTCACCCTTAAAAAATATTTTTTTTTAAAATTTTTTAATGATATATATTTTTAATACATTATTAAATTTGTTGTACGGGCCACTCAAATACACTTTAAAAATACGTTTTATTATGAGAATTGTGAACGTTTTTTGTGAATTGAGAACTTGGTATGTAAACCTCTCAACCTTGTTACATATTTATAGTGTTTAGAGGCCAAAAAAATACAAAAAAGGGTAAAAAACGGCTAGTTAACGACTATATTTTTAAAAAACGATCATTCTCGGTCACATAACCGGTCCTGGTCCCATAACCGGTCCCGGTCCCACAAATCCGACAAAAATCATAACCGGATGTAACCGGCGCTCCCATAACCAGTCCTCACCTGTCCTGGGCCGGTCCGGTCGTTGGTTGGCCCGGTTCGGGTCCTCCGGCGGTCCCTGGCCAAGCCGGGCCGGTTTGGCCATCACTAAATTTGTATGTTTTTTAAGTGGGGGCGAAACATCATGTGAAAAGGAAAGTTATAATTAAAAACGTAAAAGAAGATCTGAATGTTTGATTACTTTTAGTCTCATGCGCACCCATGAATTGTGTTTAGAAGGGAATTGATCAGGTGCATCTTTGTGCACCTCATTAGTATTGACATTCAATTAGGACTGGTTCAAGAGTGGAGATCACTTCTTATGCTTCTCACTATAACTTTCCTTTTTATCGGAACCCAACCCTTAAGGTGGAAGGTTATTTTTGTGTTATGTTGCTCTGACAAACGGGTTACTGTAGTAAAATCGGATTATTAAATGATAAAATGTCAAGTTTATTAATAGACTCGTCTATATAGTTGATCGAATAAGATGTGAGTTTCATTAAGTTTTCGTTGTTATTAAGTCATTATTAAACAATCATATATAAGTGACCGAATAACTTGAGTCCCATTAAGCTAACAGACAAATCCTTTGGGATTGTTTACCAAATTTTCTATCAAGTCATGTATGGATAAATTTGTTTGTCTTAGATAAATTGGTGGTGTTGTTTACTGTTTACACTTTTATCTGAACCAACAATCTGAATGACATAAGTGACCAATTTACCCATTGGTATGAATTATGTGGTGTTTGATAAATTGATGTTTGTTTTTTAAGCCAAATGATATTTCTAAAATACAAAAGTGCCTTCAAGCTACAGATAACATTCTATAACAAAGAAAAAAGAAATCGAAACTGTCGAATAGTCAGAGAACTGCTTCTCGAGGTATCAGCGACGATGAAGACGGTGGTAATTCTCGGAAAAAGCTCCAACGGTGCTTGAAAGCTTCAAAAATCAATGTGCAAGAAAGAAGGTCGAGATAAGGAGTTGCAAGTCGAAACCGGCTATGGTTTTTGAAGGTCGAAATTGGTGGTGACGATAGAGATGAAATTTGGAGACGGTGATTATGGAGATAAAGGAGGCGCATTTGTAATCTGGAAGGAGGCGTGTCTCAAATATTAAGGGTAGGGATGTCTTTTTTCTTTATAGCTAAATGAGGATAACATAAACATATACATATGTGCGATTAAGCCGCAAGTGTAGACAGTCTAAAAGAGTTGTGCGAATAAGCCAATCACACCATTAAGCTTATTAAGCCGCAACTAAACACCCCCTTAGACTATGTTTAATAAACTAGTTGATAAGCTAGCAGAAAGCTGATAAGATAATTGATGTTTGGCAAAAACTGACTGATAAGCCAGTTGAAAAATGTAAAATGACCAAAAGGGATATGTTAAAAAATTAGTCAATTTTAATATTTCATGACACAATTAAAATAAATCAGTAATAATATAATATATTAAGTAATACAACTCTGATAAATAAAATTGAATAATAAAATATGTTGATTAATAAAATTTCAATTTGATTATTAAATTAAAAACTAAAACTAAAACTAAATGTTATTTTAATTTTTTACAAAATAAAAGAAAATATAACTTTTTTTTTCAATCCACAATGGTGGTGTCTGATTGGTTTGAACTTGGCTCCAAAGGTAAAAAGTACCAGGAGGTTTCAGGTTCAAATCCAAGAAGGAATAAAAATCCCTCTTTGGCCAGCTCGAAGGGGCTGAAGTTCAACGCAGAGCTTTTTGGTTGTTAAGTTATAGCTGACTTCTTTGCGAGATGATATCGAATAGTACGATCAAAACTAGTCCCATGTTCTGATCTTTCCATTTTTTTTTACCTATTTCTTGAGGGAGTCGGGAATGGATCGATTGTCTATCTTTATTCATATCTTTACTTCTTACGTTTTTGCAGACCACGAGAACCATCTTGTAATTTTGCTATTACGTGGAGAAAAACTGTTATTTTTGACAAAACATGATGTAGTTTACCCTATCTATACTATATTATAAAACATTTGACAAAAACTCTTAAAAATCATTTTTATGCATGAAATACTGTTTATTGATGCATATTACTTAAAATTCAAGATTACAAGTAAATTGTGCGTAAGTACAATTTATTAAAGCTCCATGTTTGAATTCGTGTAACTAACTGCGGATAAACATAATTAAATAGAGGATAAACATCTCATTAAAATATAAAAATTATAAAATATAATCAGTATAATTATGAAGTTCTTACAAAATAATTAATTATTATCGTTACAAAAAAATTATATTATTAAATCAAATATGAATTACTTCGTTATTGAATCTAAATTAAATTATAATTAAAAAATTGAATTGAAAAATTATACAAAAAAATGAGAAGTTTTAAATAGTGAATTTGATACTAATATCGATATATTTTTGTTAAATTTTTATGATATCTTCAAATTTATATTTTATTCAAAAATAAAAACATTGTCGCATTTTCAAAATCACATAAGACCATATTATAACATCGATTGAGATAAAAAAAAATAAAACAAAATATTAAAATCAAGATGTATCTCGTTGCATTACACGAATACCCTTCTAATATTAAATAATAATCACGATGATGATATAAAAATAATTCTTAAGATTAATAGTAGAAATAAATTACAAATTTTGTCTCTGTATTTGAGGTTGATTACGAATAGGGTCTCTAAACCTTAAAAATTATTGGATAGGGTCCTCGTGGTTTTAATTTCGTTTCGGAACCGGTCTCTTAAGCTAACTTCCATTTAAAAACAGGAAAAGTTTAAAAAAAACCCAATGGGCTTTGCGTTTGGAATGATTAAGTCCTTGGACAATTTTTTTGAAACAAATAAATCGTTGGACATTTCAAAACCTGTTAAATAACTCTTTGAACTTTTGAAAACTTGTAAGATACATTATTATGACCTACTGGTTAATGTGGTAAAATAATGAAAAAAGTCTGAAAAAAATCAATGGACTTTCATATTTTGAACGATTAAGTCCTTATACATTTTTTAAACAAAAAAAAAAATACTTACATCTATAAAATGAAACAAATATACCAAAAAAATATCTACATTTACAAATAAGTACGTACATTTAAAAAAGATTATTGATATTCTATAATAAATAACAGGAGTCTAGTACTATAGGAGAATCTGAATTCTATCAAGCATTGAATGAGATTTGCTCAAGCAGTTTTCATTGCGGTTGGTTTTACTGAAATTTATTTAATAAAAAATTTCTGTTAGTGATTTTTCAAATTATAAAAAATAAAAAGGAATTTAAAATTGATTACTAATTAAATTTATTTTAATTAAAAATAAAATATATTTCGTGTATGATTTGTTCAAGTAATTAATTTTAATTAATTATCTATTTAGTTAAATTTTATCGTTAGTTTGTCAATAATTTAATCAAATTAATTTTTATTTTTTAACTTGAAAAATCACCAACGAAATATATTTTATTTGTAATTAAAATAAATTTCATCAGTAACCCTTATTAAATATTTTTTATTTGAAAAATCACATACGAAATATATTTTATTTTTAATTAAAATAAATTTAATCAGTAATATTTTTTAAATCTTTTTTTTAATTTAAAAAATTACTGATAGAATATATTTTATTTTTAATTAAAATAAATTTCATCAATAATCTCTTTTAGATGTAAATACTTTTTGATATATTTGTTTTATTTTGTAGATGTAAGTACTTTTTTGGTTCAAAAAATGTTTAAAGACTTAATCGTTCAAAATATGAAAGTCTATTGATTTTTCTCAAGATTTTTTCCATTATTTTACCACATTAACCAGTTGTATAGGTCATATGGATGTATCTAACAGATTTTAGAAAGTCTGAGAAGTAATTTAAAACGTTTTTAAATGTCTAATGACTTATTTGTTCCAAAAAATTATCCAATGATTTAATCATTCCAAACACTAAAGTTCATTGGATATTTTTAAATATTTATTAAAAAATTTATATTAATATTAATTATTTAAAATTATTATCTATTATTCAGTATATTTAAAACATCTCCAGCAGATTTTTCATTTTAAAGAAAATGAGAATTTTAAAAGCATTTCTAAAATAGGGAAAATGACAATTTTAAGTCAATATTTTAATCCAACGGCTTTCATAAAACAATCTCAAAAATGGACAATGTAGAAGAAATAATGGTTTTTCTCCAAATATAGAAAACAACCTAAAAAATGATTACTAATTGAGATCGTCAATAGAAAACTTTAAAAATAAATATTTAGAGAGAAAATAATATTTTAATAAATGAAAGAAATATTTTAATATTATAATCAATGTTTGATTCTTCGTTTGGATTCTCTAAAATAGAGAATCTGTTGAAGATGAATGTAATTTTTTTTTAACTTCCAATAAATTTTCCAAAACTTTCTCCAAAATAAAGAAAGTACGAGAGAGGATGGGAAGTTCTTCAAATTTGGAGTTCTTTTTAAATGATTATCATACGAGAGAAACGCTTTTTTATTAGAATGCACAAATAAAAATCATTAAAATTAAATATTTAGAAAAAAATAATATTTTAATAAATGTATGAATTTCTTTTGACAATATAATGAAGCTGTGATTTGATGTTATTTTACTAAGATCCATATGATATATTTATTGCGAATTTGATCCATGTGGTATTCAATTTGTTTTAACATGGTCTCTTTGACTAACATCCCAGTTAACTCAATTAAATCAAGGTTCATTTTAATATTTTACTTATTCTTTTGTCCTTTTTCTATAAAAAAATAAAAACAATATTTTGTACTATATATATTGATATCAAATAAAAAAACAAGATATTATTTTATGATCTGATTTGTTTAAATTATAAAATTAATTATATTAAATACAACTTAATTTTATTGTTTTAGTATTTTGTCTATTTTGACATACCATAGGAGCCTAGTAAAAAAAAATATCAAATCACATGGACCAAATCTACAATTCACTTTACAATGAGATTTTTAGTTTTATTTTTTTTATTTTGAAGAAAATTTTAGAGAATTTGTCATAGATGCTCTTAATTATCATAACATAAATATAACAATTATTAAAATGTTTACGTAAGTTACATAAAAATTAAAGTTATACTTATTTGGTTTTAGAGATGGCCAAATCGGCCCGGCCCGGCCCGGGACCACCGGAGGACCGGGACTGACAAATGACCGGCCCGGGACAGGTTGAGGTTTTTGGTAGTTTCGTGGGACCGGGACCGGTTATGGGACCGACTATGGACCGGCCTGGCCCGGCTCGAAAATTCAAATAATTTTATAAATAAATGTATTTTTAAATAATTTTATAATGTATTTTTATAAGAAAATGTAATTTTAATTATATTAAAACGCATTTTTAAAGTGTATTTGAATGACCCAATTGTAAATTTTATAATGTATTAAAAATATATATCATTAAAAAAATCAAAAAAAAAATCTTATTTTTTAATGCAAGGACCGGTTGGGACCGGGACCGGCGGCCCATAACCGGTTATGAAGTACTTTGACCGGTCCTATCATTTTCGACCGGAACTGGGACCGGGACTGGTTACGCGGGGACCGGTTATGGCCGGTTATGAGAAAGGTTAGGACTGATTGGGACCGGTTTTTGGCCATCTCTATTTGGTTTCATAGATAATAAAACTGTATTAAATGATTCTAATAAAATGTGTAATTTAATTATTATTAATTTTTAAAATGTTTAATTAATTATGCAAAATTGATCAATTTTATTTTTATTCATATTATATNATTGACAAAATATATTTTTATTTTTAATTAAAATAAATTTTATCAATAATAATTTTTATTAATGTAAGTACTTTCGGTATATTTGTTTTATGTTATAGATGTAAGTATTTTTTTTGTTTTAAAAAATGTTTATGACTTAATCGTTCAAAATGTGAAAAGTCTATTACCTTTTTTTTTTCAGACTTTTTCCATTATTTTAACACATTAACCGGTTTGTATATATGTATTCAACATGTTTTAGAAATTCCAAGAAGTTATTTAACAAATTTTGGAGTGTCCAAAGACTTATTTGTTCCAAAAAATTATTTAAGAACTTAGGCGGTGTTTGGGATTGCTTATTAACTTATTTCGGTGTGATACCGGTGATAAGAAGTTTTTAGTGTTTTGATGGAAAAAAAAAAGAAATGCTTATACCGGTTTCGCATCAGTAATGAGAAGTTTTTAATAAGTTGTTTTCTTCTAACTAATTAACTTATTCTGGTGTTCTACCGGTAATAAGAAGTTTTTAATGTTTGGATGAGAAAAGAAAAAGGTATCTCATCGATTTTATCAGCTTATCCGGTGTGGTAGCCCCATAAACTAATCCAAACACTTTTTTATAAAATTTTAGGTTACCCCCACATAAGTTGATAAATACTTTTACAAAAAAAAAACATAAGGTTGTTTTAAATAAACAATCCCAAACATCCTTGATCATTCCAAACATTAAATTCCACTGAGTTTTTTTTAGACTTTTTTCCTTTAAAAACTCTATAAAGTTGGGGCATTTTGGTCCATTTACTATCTTATTTCATTTTATGTTAATAAAAGTAATTTATATAATATTTACATGTTTTAGAGTAGATTACATTCTTTGTCCCTGTGCTAGGGGGTGTAAATGATGTGAGTCGAGCTCGAGTATCACTATATTCGACTCGAACTCGAAACTCAATTTTCAAGCTCGAACTCGATTCGAAAACTCGTGAATAGTAAAAATCAAAGCTCGACTCGAACTCGATAACTATTTCTCAAGCTCGAACTGCAACTCAAATCAAACTTGAACTCGAACTTGAACCAATGAAAAACATTTATTGAGTTTTTTTTTCGTACTTACCGAGGGTCACTACAAGAAAAGTGAGCTATGACAATACGCCTTTTAGCGATGATATGTTTCCGCCACAAGTTATAATGACGACATGTTATGGTTATATACTCTTTCTGATGATAAATGAAATTTTTGCGACGACAAAATCGTTGCTAAAAACCTTGTTTCTTACAGTGAGCTCTGTTTTTACGTGCGTTCAGGGCCTATAAAATACCAAGAACAAACCTACTGAACCTGACCCTGTATATATATATATATATGTGTGTGTGAGAGAGATAATATAATATAAAACAATGTAAGATATAAATATTATTTTTCTTAAAAATTATATTAGGATAAAGAAAAAAAGATGATAAAAAGACAAAAATACCCCTATGAGTTAATTGGGTTAACATATCTTCTCAAAGAGAACGGCTTAAAGCATACATTTTTACATGTCGATGTTCTAAGAGTGTAATAAACGCATTTAAGAGATGATAGTAAATGACAATCAATAAACTACAGGGACCAAAAATGTAAATTTAATGCTTATATATACACACCAAAACAGACACATTACGACGACTACACCCTCTTTATATGCCTTAACCCTAATGATTCCCACTCACCGGTGGCTTCTACGGTGTTGTTTTCACCGGCAGAAGAACCACCGGAGGAACCGGACTTCTTCTTCGGAGTTCCATTGATAACCTTGCTTTGGAACAACTCTCACACTCCCGACTCCACGATGTTTTCCCGATCGATCAAACGCCTAAATCCAAAAAAACCCTAAATCGGTAAGAACAACAGGTTAGGTTCTTCATCTTGGTTTCATCTAAACATATTCAATAAGGGACACCAACACAGACACAGTACGGCGACTGCTCCCCCGTTGTATCCCTTAACCCTAATGCTTCCAACTTACCGGTGACTTCTGCGTGTTGTTTACACCGGCGAAGAACCACCGGAGGAACCAGACGACTTCTTCTATGTTTCATTGATAACCTGGCTTTGGAACAACTCTCACACTCCCGACTCCACGATGTTTTCCCGATCGATCGAACGCCTAAATCCAAAAAAACCCTAAATCGATAAGAACCACTGGTTAGGTTCTTCATCTTGGTTTCATCTTCAATAAGGTTTGGGTTTCATCACAAACTGAGTTGATTACTTCTATATGTATGCACATAAACATGGATTTGCTTGTGCACAAGTGTATACGTTGATGCGAATATGTGTACTTGAGTGGATTATCTCTTGGTTTTTATTTGGATTGCAGATTTGGTTTCAATGAGTTTTGTACTACAGTTTTTTCAATGAATTTGTATATTTTTGATGTTATTGATTTTGATTGTTGGCAGGGTTGCATATGCGTTGTATTTGTGGGGTTGATGTCTTTCAACAACTCGACCATTGGGTTGAGGTTTGATAATCTTGACCCAACCCAAACAAAACTGTAACCTAACCCAAACCATTTGGTTCGGGTTGGGGGTGGGTTTAAATTATCTTCCCTCAATTCCAATCCAACCGGCGTGGTTTGGTGTAATTTTACATCAACTATGTATTATGTTATATTGGGGGAATAAGTTATCAAAAACTCCTTATCAACATTTTGACATCACTATAAGCTTTTTTATTTTTTCATTCAAATACTAAAAATTGCTTATTACCGGTACCCTATTGTAAGCAGTTTAAATAAGTAATCCCAAACCCACAATTAAGGGTAGGAGTTTGGTTGGTTAATCGGGTTGAAGACGTTTGAATAATCCAATTCAATGCTTGTGGTTTGAAAAATCTTAACTCAACCCAACCTGACCCAAACTGTACGGTTGATTGGGTTGATACTTGGTATATCAAAAATATTTGGTATATCAAAAATATTCTTTTAAACTTGAATATATTATTTCTTTATACATAATTTCTTTTTTATCATCAGTCATTTGATATAACTGTCTTTTTGTAATGGTCATAAATAACAGTTAATATGATGGAGAAAATTTCTTTCTTAATAGTTAAAGGGTAAAATTGTCTTTTTATTAATTAAAAAGTGTAATAATTAAATATTTCTTATGATTTTTTCATTGTCCGACATTTATTTTGTAAGAGATATAGTATTATTAACTAATAGTTTATAATTTACATTTATTAATAATTAATAGTCATAAATAACAGTTAATATTACTCAAGGATATAAGTGAAAGAAACTGCAATAGAATTTTTTTGGATCTTATGTTTGTCAAATACGACGTTAACTTTATAGGATCAAACAAATATGTGAATTATGTAAAAGTGTTTCAATAAGATTATAAAACGTTTTTCAATGATTTTACGGTTTTTTATGACAATTTAAAATAAAGTGTCATGTTTTTTTTATAAAAAAGAAAACTTTTGGAAGTTGTTCTATGAAATAATATATCTATGTAATATTCATCATGAACACTTGTACATGTTCACATGTATGCAACAACTTTTAATATTCATACATCAATATGATATTCATTATGAACATACAATTCACTTTAACATTCATCATGAATAGTTATGTATTTTCATGTGTAGTAAACAAATCTTCAGTATTCATACATCATTATGACATTCGTCATTAGTATACATTTTTATTGTAACATTCATCATGAATATAACCCGCTATGATACCCAAGTTGGTTGAGACCATATCCGAATTCGTGTAGCTAACGAGGCCAAATATAGACGATCCCACCACCATAACCTCATCTCCTTTGAGTTGCAAACTGCAAATCAACAAGAACAAACACAGACGAGCATCATGGGGTTCATAACAGGGACAACCGTTGAACAGTGAGGGGGATGTCCCTAAAATACCTAATTCACGTTTTAACAATTAGGATGATCCCATCTACGAACAATTATCTAATTCACTTGTGAACAACTATATCATTTTATGAACAACTGAATAGTTCACCAACGAATAGCAGTGCATAAGATAACATCTTGTATATTCACCTATGAATTGTGTTAGTGTTCCACAAATGAACTTATGTCCAAGTGTTTCGCCCATCTTGGACGAAGTACTGAAACTTTGACAAACATGAACTACTACGTTGATATATCCCCTCATTAATTCAAAACCAATACTATTGATAAGGTAGGAATATTATTTTGTAACTGGTTGAAATAAAAATAATAAAAAACTTTATTTTACAAAACTACACCTAATCCTAAAATCAGTCAAGTTAGGAAACAAGAACAAACCGTATGATTGGTTGAAATGAGTTTTTAAAGTTAACACTATTTAGGTGTCATTTACCAAATGTTTACTAAGTCATTTTACTTTACCAGATGAATATGACAAGGACTAAAAATCTTACCTGGTAAAAGCGAAGGCAAGAATCGATAGTCTTACGCGGTAAGTGAGGACGATAAGTCTTACCATGGTTGCGCTTACCAGGATAAATTGTTGCATACGATGCGTTTTAGTGAATAAAATCTTACCCGGTAAGTAAGCGATAGTGTTGAATTTTACCGTTAAATGCTTACTGGGTAAATGTTTAGGTAAACTGCCCTTAATTGGTTAAAAAATAATTGAGGTTTTATGTATAATATAATATAAATATAAATGTAATAGTATAATATATATATATATATATATATATAATATTAAATATAATATAAACATAAAGATACATATTATATATTATACATTTATAGTTAGTTATTTAATTTACTTTGTATCTTTTACTTTTTTATTTTACATATTTATTATATTAATACACATAATTGTATATTAATTAAAATACATAAAAAAAATACATTTTTTTATTTTTACAAATTACATCTCGTTAATATGTTTAAAATAAACACAATATTAAATATTTTTTGATTCAATCTTATATTATTAAATATTATAAATATATACAAATATTAAATATTATAAATACATAAAATATTAAATGTGATAATAAATTCTTATGATAAAATTTAATAATATAATCGATATTAAAAATAAATAAAAAAACATAAAAAAATTGATACACGTAAAGTACGTACAAAACTGCAACTTTTTTGTTTGTTGTGTGGCTTCTCTAAACCGAAAGAACACGAAGCATACAAAAATCGTTTCTCTCATCTCATCATCACCATCACCATCACCGATTCTAAACACCATCAGACACACGCTTTGATTCAAGCAATCCCAAATTCACAATACCCTAAATCCTCTTCTTTCCCCTAATTGCAACCCTAAGTCTCAGGTACCATCTTTGATTGCTGTTCAATTTCGGCCTTTTCTCTCTCAATCACTTGTGAAGAATTTTTGGATTTTGATTTCTTGTCTGAACTAGTCTTCAATTTTGTGTTTGTGTTGTAGTGATCATGAATGATTGGAGAAGAAAGGATGATCAGTGTAATCAACAAGTCGCAAGAACCAAGTCTAATAATTATCACAGAAAGCCACCCTTTGGTATGATTTCATTATCGTTGTTAAGAGTTTTGGAATTATTTTCATGTGGATTTTGTTCTCTTATACATTTCAATCTGTAATTGTTTTGTATTAGTTTAGTGTCTTGTTTGCATGCATTTTTAGTTTTCAACTTATAGGGCAAACGGTTTGCAATTGGTGTTGTTAGTTAATTCATTACAATTTTGTTGAGAGATTATCAAAACCCTCTGTACGTTCAGATCAAACTTAGGGGCTGTTTGGGAGTTTGTTAAATGGTTTGGTGCAGAATGATTAATTGATCAATATGATTAAGAGGCTCTCATATATAGTGCAAAATAAAATATAATTGTTTGGTAATTGTTTAAAATAAAATTAGAGCACTGGTTAAGTGAGGCCCATGATACAAAATCATTCAGACGGTTTTAGAACCATTAAGAGGCAGACTTTGTTTCTGCCAAACAAGATTCACCTCTTAATGATTCAGATGTTGCCTATTAATGGAACCATTAAGAGGTAAACAAACAACCTCTAATGTAATTTTAACATTACCCTTTGATTGGCTTATGCTCTTTGTGGGGTTTATTTGCAAAGAGATATCCACTTTCTGGTCTTGCTGTCATGTCAACCATTGCAAAATTCAGATAAAAGTTTCTGCAAAATTCATGAGATGATTAACAAATGGGGCCTTTGGGAAATGCATTAATGATGTTGTTGAAGAATGGGTAGAGACTAGTTCTCATGATTAAGATTATATAGAATTGGAACCAAACGGAATGAACCCAATATATCCCACGGAGAGGTAGGATGTATGCAAAGAAAACATAGATTAACAGGAAACAAGTGCGGTAAGTAGCAGAGAAGTGTGTACAAACAAGCAACATGTACAGTGCGAGGGACCAAGATAAGATAGAACTGCTTTTCGTCAATTGTGAATTCCGTTGTGTTGTTGCCTTTTAGATGAAATCTCTTGTTTGTTTTCTCCTATTTATATGGTAAGCACTTAAATGTGGAATTCCGCAATCGTTTTCTAGGGGTTTCTTTTGTATTGTTTCTTCATACGTTCGTCTTCCTTCCATATTTGATTGTGGTTCTTTGAACCCTAAGTTCTCTATAACGACTCTTCAGAGGTCTCACTTTTTTCTTTCCTTCTAGCTACGTACGTGGTGTTTATCCTGTCGAGCATAAATATCTAATACAATTGTTTGTAGATGAATGCTGGCTTCCTACTTTTATATGTATGCCGTGATCTAATTTTTAATTTTTCGACAATTTGGGAAACCGGTCTCATTGGGTCATCTGGCTCTCATGATTATCTTTCCATTTCTTAGGATTTCTTTTGTGTTGTTCATCTTCTTGTTTGCCATAAATGCTGTTTAAGCATGAACGTTTACCAGAGATTTATGCGTATGCTTTAAGAAGAAAGCTCATTAGGAGTCTTGACATTTCACATGGATACAATATACTAGCAAAAAAGTTAACATGCAAGGATGCGTCACGAACAAGTTAATAGTCTTAGATGTTCTGAACAAGTAAACGAAGGAATATTAGAAAGCCTTTTGAAAACCTAAAGATGACACACGGGTATACAACACAAATTGATGGGTGATAAATGGTTCAATTATGAATCTTCCTTTTTTAACCTATTTTCTCCCAAAATCCACCAAACACTCGCTGCCCAAGAGGCCCTAGTTCATGTGGAAGGGATGCATTGCATGAACTTGTTAACTAGTTGGGCGAAATGTGCTAGAAATAAATGTTTGGAGATTCCTTCATCCTTTCGCCGTTAGTCAAAATCTGTAATGCTATCATACATTAAGGGAAGTTATTATTACTTCAAATAGGTCGGAGGTTTCTTATGTTAGAAATATGGAATTTCTTTGGTTCGTCCTGTGTGACTTTTAGCTTGTCAGGCTCTTTATATTTTTTTTATAACTTTGTCTTCAAAGGCAAAAAACCAGCTTTTTTTATGCTTATATGTGGCCTATTATTGTGTTTTATAGATATGTTTCTTAACCTCTTTTACAAGCCGAGAGGTAAGGTCTGCATTAATCTTACCCCCTGCATACCCTACTTTCGAGTCGGATATACTAGGTCTTCTTTTTGGTGCCTAGAAGTCCAAAGATGGCGTAGTATCAACATCTTATACATATCCGGTCACCAAACAATAAATCTACTACACTCCCAGATCTAAATTTCATAAATACCGAGGAGAATTAGAAAGAATTTGAATCCTCTTGACGGCTAATAGATCACTGAATTCCTTCATAATTACCCTCTTTCGAGTGTCTTCACTGCTGATACCTTGCAACAGCAAACCATCGTTTTTGCTCTCTGCAAAGTTCAAGTTCATGTGAAATTTGGTTTTCATGATGGGGGTTTACTGCATGATGCCTGCCTATCCAGTTTTTCTACAATTCTTTTTTCTTTCCAGAAGTATATAGTATTTATATACGGCAAATGAAATTCAGGGTTTTTTACAATGTCTTCTATCCAAGTAAATCTTATGGCCACTCTATTTTTTTGGGTAGAGTACACGTCTGCATATTTTCAAGTGAGATATAATGGGTTTGTTTGGTTTGGTGCCCAATAAATTTTTATGCTTTACATCGATTAGCGAAGAGGTTTTAATTGTTAATTCACTCTTCAAAAATGTGAAATCTTGACTTTTGAGGTAAATAGAACCCTGTTTAGATATACAAGCAGAGCATATGATTCTAAAAGTTAGATGATTTACTTAAAAAGAAAATACTGTTTCAGGTGGGAGTCCAAAATGGCAACAGAACCTTCCCTCATGGGAGAAAAGATTTGTGACTTCAGTGGGATCATTATCATGGAAGAAGTTCTTGGAAGCAAAGGAATTCACCCATCTCTATGACAATATATTGAAATGGGATGATTCTGCAGGAGAAGAAGCGTTTCGCAATGCAAAAGATAGATTCTATGCAAAAATTCACGGTCTTCCCTGTGACATTCAACTTCCCAAGCCAGATTCATTCATTGATGAAGTGGATTGGAATTCTGAAATAGATCAGGATCTCATACTGGAACTGGAGTCCGATTCAGTGGCTCCTGATTCCGATTGTAAGCATGAACCAGTTGTGATCTTTGGGGACGCCATCCCGGACCCCTATCAACATTACTCGCCTTATGGATGGGGAGATGCCGATGATAAGATGAAGAAAACTGAGAATGGTGAAAACGATGGGATAAATTGGGATGATTATGTGAATAAATGGGATGATTGGGATGTTGGACCTGGGAATCATTGGTGGGGTTGGAACGAAAATGATGATAATAATAATAATAAAGCGGAAGGAGATCAAGGCTGGAATGATCAAAAGAATAACCATCATTCGCATGTGAATAATGAGAGGTGTATATCAAGCCATAAAACATGCAGGTATCATGGAGATAAAAATCGTTTTTCGAGGAATAACGGGAATCGGAGGAAATCAAGTAGTCAAGGCCATGGAAATCAACGAATGCAAGTTTCAACGATTCAAGGCCATGGAAATCAACGTATTCATGTGCACCCCTGAGTCACAAAAGTTAGAGACGGGTTGTGCTTAAAAAACCCCCGTTTTCTTGAATTTAAACAACGTTTACATCTTTTTGCGGTTAGTTTTGTGAATAAAGCAAATCCCTTTTGGGGAGATTTTGGGTAATGTTTAAAATGAATTTGGGAGAGTTTACAGTGTCAGTAGAAGTTCTTTGTGTTTTCTCTGTAGATGCTTACCTTTATAGTGTACTGTTCTTCAATGTTCAGTGACAATTTTTCATACTGGCTATAATTTGTTCTTTCTTTATGAAAGGTGAAACAAACAGGGTTATTAGTTAAATGAACTCTACATGACGAGTTTTTAGGCATTCTTATGTATTAAGCAGTGGTATTCTCAGAAGGTCGGGGAATAATTTGTTGACGTAAAAAGGTCATTTAGCCAAAGCACCCGAATAATTTGTTGGCTCGGAGGTGGAGTGATGGGACATGATTCACATGCAAACGTAGGGTACTGTTTTTAAAGAATCGGTTTAATCGCTGTGTCGTATTCATTAAACATTGTCATTACCTGAAATCTCTCGAAAAGGGATTTGCTTTATTCACAAAACTAACCTCAAATAAATGAAAACGTTTCATTTAAATTCATGAAAACGGGATTCTTTTAAGCACAATCCGTCTCCAGCCTTTGTGAGTCACTCGTGCTCATGAATGCGTTGATTTCAATGCCCTTCAATCGTTGAGACTCGCATTCGTACATTTCCATGGCCTTGACTAGTTGACTTCCTCCGATTCCCGTTATTCCTCGAAAAACAATTTTTATCTCCATGATACCTCGATGTTTTATGGCTTGATATACCTCTCATTATTCACATGCGAATGATGGTTATTCTTTTGATCATTCCAGCCTCGATCTCCTTCCGCTTTATTATTATTATTGATAATCCCATTTATTCACATAATCATCCCAATATATCCCATTCTTATCATCATTCGCAGTTTAATGAATGAAGCTATTCTATGATCGTACGTACCCGGATAGAGATGATAGTCTTCCTCTGATGTCTCCAAGCCGGCCATAATAGAATCGATAGGCGAAGCAGCCAATAGCAGTCTGTTCTCGCCTATCGATAGATAGCAGGTTGCTTCCAAACTCAAACCATTTGCAAACGGAATTGCTACCTTTTTCTTGTTATTGATAGAGTGGTATTCTCCGCTCCTGTCAAATAAAATAGACCAAGACTCTTTCTCCAATGAGAATAAAGAAGTTTTTGGGCATACAATCTACGTAAGCAGAGTTCTTCGAAACGATCTTCCCGTATAAAGAACAAGAGGGTAATACCAACACATGGAAATTGGTCTGTTTATCTTCGGGTCATAAGGTCATTGGCCACAAATGGATCTCCAAAAGAAAGTTGAGACTCGATGGCACTATAGAAAAATACAAAGATCCGACTATTTGCCAAAGGGTACCCACAAAAGGAAGGTGAAGACTTCTTCGACACATATGCACCGGTTACAAGAATCACATCTATAAGGACGTCGATGGCAATAGCGGCTATTCACAGCCTAGACATACATCAAATGGATGTGAAGATCGCTTTGATAAATGGAGATTGTTGACTTTTTGTGGTGAAGCTTGTTTGGAGGTCGAGTAGACACTAAGGTCAAATTTGGGAATCTTGCAACGGAACTCAAAAGAGTCGAATACGGGTATCCATAACCCGCGGTGAAACTCGATAACGTTGATAAATGATTTACTTTCATGTTTTCGTCACTTTCGATGGAAACAGGTCATCGCCATCACCAAAAGGTGTTTGGTATCGAGTTATCTATGCTCTCGGTGCCTTTAAGTATAGAGTATTATCTATATATTTTTGTTGTTTTGGAGTATAAGGGGCCGTTTACCAAATGTTTACTCGGGTAAGTGAACACCAAGTTATTTTACCTTACCGGATGAAAATGGTAAGAATCAATAATCTTACCCGGTAAGAGCGAGACAAGGACCAAAAGTCTTACCCGGTAAGTGAAGGCGACGACTCTTACCACGGTAAGTGCTTGCCGGGTAAATTGTTGCATATGATTAGTGTAATCGTCCCGACTGGGCTGAGGATTCCCCGTAAAACCGGGGATTGAGCAGAGACGGGGACAGAGATTAGGGACTGGGGATGAGGATTAAGGTCTCCGCCTCATTTCTATGCCTAATTACGTGTGATGCTACAATTTTCTTGATATTACTCAACGTATATTGGTTCGTGTCGATGGACATGGACACATGGTATTCCTATAACTGTTGAGTGTTTTTTATATTAAATTAAATTTCTTTTGGTTTTAGGTCTATTGTATGATGTTGTGATTTCGTTTATATGAATATTTAATACTCCATAAAAGCAAAATTTTGGAAACATGTGGGATTTAAACTTAGACCATTTTGGATAAAAGTGTGATGTTTAACAATCTAATTAAGCATTGTGCTTTGATAAAGTAAAATTAAAATGAAAACAGACAAATAAAGCTAACAAACTCAACGAAGAAGTTTTGGGTTGGGTTGGTCAGGTTAGTCGGGTTTTTGTGCACCGCTACTTGTAGGACCGAGCACAAACCTTGAGATCATCAACTTGTGCAACTCTTAAAGTGAGCTTTCACATCGAATTCAACTTCTAATGTTGTATTAGAAGCGAATTAGGTATCTCACCGTTAGAGATTTAGATGGACTTTAATCCCATCCTTATAAGCTGACTTTTTTAATCAAGTCCTTCGTCAAGTGGTCTGCTAATTTTTGTGGGATCGGAAAAATTCCACCGAAATCACCCCATTTGTGAAACGTTTAATGCCACAAATCCCGCTTCCGTAGTCGAACTCGTGATGCAAGTTTGCTTCTTAGAAGCCTATGAAATGGCACATCCCCAAGCCTATGAACTTGGGCCACTCGATCGTTTAAGTCCGCACATCGTGGTTAGAAGGCTTGTGTTCTGCCATTGGTTGTTTTATTTGACTTGATTTTGTCGAGTAAATAATAAATACAATCAAGCTTAATCAGATTTTGTTGCAACGAAAAAGAAAACTTCACCTAGATTTGAGAAATTAAGGGGCCGTTTACCAAACATTTACCTGGTAAGCGCTTACCGGTAAAATTTAACATTATCATTTACTTATCGGGTAAGATTTTAGTCCACCAAAAGGGTATCGTATAATTTATCCGGTAAACTCTTACCATGGTAAGAGTCGTCGCCCTCACTTACTGGGTAAGACTATTGGTCCTTGTCTCGCTCTTACTGGGTAAGATTCTTGATTCTTACCATATTCATCCGATAAAGTAATGTGACTTGGTGTTCACTTACCCAAGTAAGCATTTGGTAAACAAGCCCTGTGAAATGACTTAGATGCTAAAACATCTGAATGATGTGAATGGTGTTAGGAAAATAGTGTATAAGATATCTTTTGGTTTGATTTAAAAAATGAATGTCTTAATGGATGTCATATGAGGTTCTTAGTTGTATGTTGTGGTAGTAACTGTCACAGAAAGAAATATATACACATGTATTGAAGTAGAATTTTAAGAAGTATATTATGGATGAAAATGATTTAATAAAATAAGCAAATGACTAAAATGCCCCTCAACTTAATGAACATATTTATCAGGCGTTAATAAAAAAAAAAGACGATCCACGATGTAATTTGCGAGTCCTATTAAAACCAAGAAATGTAGGCCTGACCTTCTACCTCCACGCAGCATTGCTCCATCAGGCTTTCGCCCATTTCGGAAAATTCGACTCTATTAGATGGTCACAAAAACGAAAATAGCTCGAGTGGTAGATTGATAGAGTTTTGTGCAACTTGCTCTTAAACATATTTAATCATTGAAGAAATCAAGTGCACATTTCTTGTTGAGTTGGTAGATAACCAAAATAGATCCTAATAATCAACAACATCCTGCTGTAGGATTAATCAATCACGGTGCTTGCAAGCTGGTTTAGACACCCACCGTTACCAAAAAAAATGACGAGATAACACCAAGTGCAAAAGTGGTGGTATATCATCTAGTGATGTGGGTTAGAAATCCTATTTTCCCATATTGATTACAACTTCAGAACAAGACCGATTGGACAGTGATCACTCCCTTTAACGTCAGGGAGAATGAAGGAGTCGTGGACATTATCTGCAATCGAATCCGATACGAGGAAGTAATCAAGCCTCCATCCTGTTTAAGATTCACCATACAAAACATAAACACGAAAAATGAATAAATGGTTTTAAGCGTTCGGGCTAAAGGGCTTTGCCACCAAGATCGATAGATCAATAATTTTTTTAATATAGATAATCGTGAATAGTTGGTTCCCCAGGTTTTCAATGAATATGTGATTCTCATTTGAACCCACCCCAATATATATATATATATATATATATATATATATATATATAGACAGAGAGGTGAATTATTATTCAACCATTTACATTTGTACAACCAATACAACTCAATATCAACCGTCCATTTAATTTGATAAATATGTGATTTCATAAAAGTTTTGATTGTTTCCTAATATAAAGTATTGATCATAATTAATGAACTCTAGTCATCTTCCATAAATATTCAAATCATAATAAATGAACTATCATCATTTCCATAAATATCTCAATTGATTGGGTTGCATTGGTTGACAAATGTGATGAGTTGCATTTGAAACGTCATCTCTCTCTCTCTCTCTATATATATATATATATAAATAATAGCATTAAAGATTCTATTATGTGTAGTTAGAAATAAGAAGCAAGTACCTTTATTAGTTTTCCGGCCACCATGTCTGAAACCCCAGTAAGTATAGCCAACAACATTAGGGTGATGTTTCCTGAAGGTATCAACAAAACCCTTGTTCAGGAAATTTTCCTCGAATGACTTTCTTTCCTCGATTGTAAAACCAGCACTTCGCTTATTTCCCTACAGAGAACAATCAAGCAATAACATGATGAGTCCTAACCCAACTCATAAAAATAAGAATGAGTCCCTCTCGATCAACCTAGTTGGCTAGAGAAAGAAATAACGCAAAGCAAAACATCACAACTTCAATTTACGATCATGGCTCTGACGAAAACGAAGATCATATTTGGAACGATAGAAAAAAATGATGCTATTTAATTACATATCTCTATCCCAAAGCATACACATATTGGGTAGTTGAAGATTAGATCTGTAAAAACCGACATTTACAGGTCAAAAACAGTAGAAGGCATTTCTCGCTTGCACTTACCGCAGGATTGAAGATGTCTATTTCTTCATGAGCACAATTCAGATCACCTGTTAAGATGACAGGTTTTGACTTTTCCAGCTCCTGTATGTTGGATGGTATGCGATGGTCAAGACATTATCACAGAGATTTTATCAATGGTATTGTCGTTGCTAATATTGCAGCTTTTTTATAGCAGGAATGTAGCTCTCACAAAAACTAACAAGACAACGAAGTTCGAATACCCTTTTCTGTGTTGAGTAATTGATAAAATAGCATTAAAGAAAAAAGTAATTCTAAAGCAAGACAATGAAGTTATTGGGTAAGGCACAATATGGTAATCAGCATATCTGAAAAAAAATTGCATGCATAGTATAAGGAAAGTTGATGCTGACCAGAAAGATTATCATATTGGAGATACAATTGAAACAAAAAAAAAATCAGATTACAACACTGAGTCAAATTCTTGTCATTTGTGCAAAATTACCTTCACATAATTGCTAAGACTAGGATCCCACTCCGTTATCCTGTATGACTATAAAAAGGCAGGCACATTAGTCATTTACTAGAACGATAACAAATAAGATGTGATGCAGAACAGCTTTTTGTACAAGTTCAAATAAATTACCAGCCTTCTCAAACCATCACCAGAATTAGGAACATATCCACTTATTAGATAAAATGAATCAAATTCTGTTGTCACGAGCCTCCCTTCACTATCATGGTCTGATATGCCAAGTCCATATCTGACAGAAAGTGGTGGTATCTGTCAAGCAAGCCATCATTTAGGCACCAGATGACAAAATATCACGAGATGCAACAGAAAGATAGTTGATCATCACCGAATAATATGTATGTATTCTTCAGTAGCACAAAGAGAGTCCATGATAATATTATGATATACAATAGTGTATCTCATGAAAGGTGTATGGTAACACTACCCGCTCAAGGCATTATGCTTGGGTAATTGGGTTTCAGGTTGTTTTAAGTTGGCATTTTTTTACAGTTAGAAGTAAAATGAAATCACAAGGTAAATAACTGATCATGGTAAATTACACTAAACTCTTTTCTGGAAGGACATAACATTAATGAGTTTGTAATGTTCAACCTTCCACCTTATTAAGATTGATAAGGTAAACCGTCACAACTTTATTATTCGGTTATTATCAGTTGTAGCTTGGAAATATCATCAGGAAAGCTATCGTTTAGGTGCCACAATGACAAACTATCAAGATGATACATGCAACGGAAAGCTATTTGGTCATCAACGAAAAATATGTATGAAATAATTCTTTAGTAACCTATTTAAAATAACGAGAAGCCACATGATGATATTATGATATACAATATTACTTCCTATAGAAGGTGTTTAGTAGCAGTACAAGCTCAATGCATTGATGCATCTTGTTTGGGTTCTGGGTCCTACTTAAATTAGCATTCTATTAGTTAGACATAAAAATAAATCACACAAGGTAAGTAATTGATCATGGTAAATTGTAAACTCAGAATGAGCTTGCAAGGATAAAGCTCGCACCATTCTATGATTCATAAACTAAACCATCAAAATTTTAATATTTGGTTAATTAATTGCTGTAGATTGAAAAGGACACCGATATCATTCATCAGATCGTTCTCATATAGAACAGATATGTGCATCATATCTCCTTGAAACAATCTTACAATAATAATATTTAATGTTTCTCAGAGACCTTGACAAACAAGAAAAAAGGTGGAAGGGTCAGCAACGCTCAAAGAAAATATACCAAAAAAACAACATTTTAGAATAAAAACATGGCTTACAGATCAGTACATATACATTTTACTCAAGCATTTACATTATTACAGAGTGTGTTACAAAGAGGAAGGGGCATACCCTAGAGATAATTGCAGTACCAGAGTACCCAAGCTTAGAGACGCTACAAGTCCAGAAGCTATTGTCATATCCTTCTAGAAGAACTTGTTTGATTGCCTCTACATCTTTTTCCTGCTTCCATAAAAAGACATGCAATTAGCCAAAATGATACTATGTCGGAAGGCAAGAACATAGGAAATCTACACACAATAGCTACTCATTATTTAAACTTGGTCAAAATCTATGCGTCCAAGCAAGTTAGAAAAATAACTCTCACTTTGTCAGCTTACATAGCATAATAGTATAAACGAACTACAACTTACAATACAAGTCTAATGACACATGCAACTAAGCCTAGTTATTGAACTTGAGTCAGTTAACACAACTTGCTCAAGAGATAAAAATCTATGTGCACTTGCAACGATAATATTGTTTTCGACTTATTTGGGGTTTTATGTTTTCAGTCATTGGTCTATCTTCAAACCTAGGAAGCATGGGCTGGCCTTCTTTTCGTTTTCGCACTATTACAAATATGAAAATAATGGGAAAAATCAGATTCAGTTGTCAACTGTCCCTATCGGAAATAGGATATATAATATTATTTCCAAAGCCACAGGATACGACTGATTAACTGATGTTTCCAAATTTAATGTTGGTTCACTAGAACCATATAAACCGACACCTAGAACTCCATTAAGAGAAAAATGTAATGGAAAGTGTTACACAGATACCAAATTGGGTATCGTAGTGCTTGCGAGATGGACTCTTTCATTGGAGGGTGCTATTTCACCCATTGGTCTTTTATGTTTTCAGTCATTGGTCTATCTTCAAACCTAGGAAGCATGGGTGCCCCTATCCTTTAGCTGTATCCCTGTTTCCAATGGTGCTTCAGGGAAGTGCATGGGATGGGGCGTTAAATGTACCCCCAAATTGTTGATAACAAATACAAAGCATTAGAGGATTAGATATGACAGGGAATTTTAATCTAGTCTGAAAAAAAAAATCACAAATTATAATATTAGAAATCAAGGACAGAAGTCTACACTAAATTTTTTCCCACACATACAACAGAAAGAAGAGGTAACGCAAGGATTCATTTTCTTGAACGAATTAGGCTAATACAGGCACACTAAGTAAAAAAAATAAAAGCAAGATCGGATGCAAGTTCAATTATGTATTTGTTTTACATGTTCAATGTACGAACCATGGGATACTTCTGTTCTTTTGTTGGTTGTGGTCTTAGACTTCTAGACAAATAGATAACACACACATACATACATACATATATATATACATACATATATATATATATACACACATATATGAATGCTCCCATGCATGGTCACATATTTTGGCATGGTACAACAGCTGGCGCTCAAGGTTGAGTCATCATTCTAGGGTTTCTGTGAAGATCGACCTTTGATTTCTTTCCTTGTTTTGGTTTCTCCATGTTGCTGCTGGTTTAATTGATCAGTTAGTCCAATTGACGATTGAAAATCCTCAGGAGCTTCATTCAATTTACCAATTGTAGATCTTCTAGAGCTCTGACAGTGTCTTCTCACTGGTATATTAGCTATTTGTGGTTGTCACAAAGGTTAAAACAAAAGGTGCCAGTTGCAGTGGTACTTCAGATTTGAAGATGCAATTGTTGAATGGTTAAGTTCTAATTACATTGAATTTAATTGGACCATGTAACCAACATTCGTGCCTCCCAAGCCCTCACTTAAAGAGAACATCCCAGTCTGGTCATTTCAACCTCAAACACCTACACAAACATTATACTGTGTACAAGTGTGGCACAATTATCCATTCCACCCATTATGATCTGTTTTTACAACTTCTATCAAAATCTAGAGCAAGGAGGTTGATTTAAAAGAGGGTTTGGAATGGGACTTATCAATGGATCAGACCAGATTTGATGGATCAAACAGGGTATATGTTACGAGTGACAAATCTTGCCTTAGATGCTACTACAATCATAAATATGGCCATAAGATACTTGATCCACAAAAGGTCTCTATGTTGGGTAGTCTAGGTTAACAAAGGGGTACCAGTGTCGTATCATACTCTTAGGAAATATTTTACTTTTGATGATACTACTTCTGTAGAGTTCTCTCTTCTTCTGCATCTACACTAATAGGGTTGAGCCTCCAAGCCCTAGAATATATACTCAGTTTCTAGGTCAAAGCTAAGAGTGTTGTTCCTTTTGACGCAACTATTATGAGTGCACTTTCTCTTCAGGTTTATGATCAGAGGAATAGACAAACAGATGGGAGACCCTTGCAATTTTGTACTTGTTCACGACTTCGTCAAAGAATGTGGGATGTGTATGATAGAAACCAAGTAATTATTTGTGCAGGACTTTATTTGTTTGACTTCATATGTATTAGACATATTTACATATGCACTATATTAAGTTCTTTACTTCTTTATAGATATAAATATTTGTGTTTATTATATGAACCTGATTCTTTTACCACTTTACCAACGCAATAACCGCTATATCAGATGACGGTCCTGACCTCAATTTCAAAATATGACCTAGCTGGACGTAGCACTTAACTTGATATGGTGGACCCAAAATTGAGCACAGATCGGAATAATATTGCATGCTATATGTCATTTAAACCAACCTAAGAAGTACACTTACCTGTTTCAATCTAATGGAAAAGACTGTGATATTTCATACTTAGTCCAGAAACATCATTCAATTTCCCACATAACATTAATGTCTAGTCAGGTCTATGTAAGAAACATCCAACCTTCATAAAGAACCACGCTAATTGGCAAGGAAAAAGCCTTCCCCGATTTTCATATATACAATCTGAGCATAACACTCATGGACTTCAGAACCAGTTTCAACAATGAAAATCATTCTTCTGTTATATCAACAAATTGTTTCTAGTATTAATGATATTAACAATGCATATCAACCACACTCCTAGAACAGCTACATGCAGCAGTATCTAAGAAATGATGGACATCAAGGGGGAAGACTTGCCTGCAATTTCGTTTCTTGCAAGCAAAGTACATCAAAATCTTCTCTTTGTGCAAGTTGCAGTGCGGAAAAGGTCTCTAACTTTAGTAAAGCCCGCAAACCGTTGACATTCCAAGACATTAGCTTCACATGTTTTACATCACTACCAAGAGCAGGAGGCCTCATAGTTCGAGGATTGTAAGGTATCCATTCTTTTTGGGGCTTCTTGTGAGCAAGAATAGTCCATGGTTCAGCTTGATGTTCAGAAATATCCACCTTATTACAAGTTTCAATATCTTCAGACACGATTTCTGATGCTATGCAGGTAGGATTTTTACCTGAAAACATTCTCCATGTAAAATCAATATAAGTTATCGATGATGTTTCGTTTCATTTTTACTTTCATAATTTTTTTTGTAATGTATATTTCTGAACGAGAATATAGATTTATGTTTTATTTTTATTATTATTTAATATTCAATAATAACTTAAAAATAAAACAAATAACAATATATCAACAGAATGTTAATATTATAGTTGCTCTAGGAAAACAAAATAGGAAGAGGGAGAAAACTCTTTCTTGGCATTACTTTTAACTTTGGAAGTTGTACTAGCAACCTTTGCCTGTGTATGCCCAGAAGTCTTCACAGTAATGTTTATATCCGCTGGGGTTTGTTTTGTTCGTCTCTTGATCCCTTTATCTACAGAAAATGTGATCATATCCTCAGCACGATCTTCAACAGACAAGCTCTTTGCCTTCCTTTTGGAACTTTTTTCATCTTGAACTTGATTCACTTGGGTGGACTTTTCATCTTCAACAACCTCTTGAGAATCTTTATATACAAATACAAAGTATTAACAAGCAGATGAATAGAATATACCCTTATCAACTGGAAGATGGAAAAAAGAATGTAACAAGTAGTAATGATGCAATAATGATAAAAATAGCAATAGTCATTCAACATCAAAAAACTACATTTTATAGCTCAAATTGTTTGGAGTATATTCAATTATGTATAACTACAGGATTCAGTTTATGACTAGCAGATAACAGTACCGTCAACTTCAGCAAAGAATTTCTTCAAGGCACATATGAGATCACGTTTAGAACCTTTTGTTGGGACCCCCATGCTCCTACAATTCAAAAACCACAATAAGGATATTTAGCATCATAAGAATTGATGTTTCTTCCCCTAAGACTCATCTCAACAAGCTAAAGGAAAAAAAATCAAGAATCAATTTAGAGGCAGTTTACTAAAAGCATATAATCCATCTCTCTCCTCTAGCCTACAGAACAAATAAGATGCCTCACCCTGTGGTTTATGATATAACATATAATATGCAAAAACCACATGACGTGTCCGATCTTGCTATGATTAAATTTCCCTCGCACATTATAGGAATTAGATGCATTTAGTATCTATCAAATCTTCCCAACCATACAAACATACAAAAAAAGGTAGACAAACATAGAGATAGAGTTGTGCACAATTATTATGGACAACAATGCCATAAGAAGATAAAACTACGTGCTATTCTGCCATCCACAAGAAGAACTAGAACAGAAGTTACCCCAGTGCTCAGAATATCCAAAATGGAATAGTAGATAACAACCTCAACTTTCCGTAATTCAAATTCAAAATATAATGAAAAGAAGTCATCAATACAAGTAATTAGCCAAGTGAAATGCTGATCCCTTTACAAACTAAAATTATACATCACAAAAGGCCTTCAACAATACACCCTTTTCTTATTTATGGTCTTGCTCTATTTTCTCACAGCAACCCGAATAAGATGATACTGTCATTGGTTTACATGTAAAAAGGTGACTCCCAATGAATCAAGTGAAGGCCTTCTTTTCCCTCAAAGGAAACGAGAAATGTGTTATAGTCCAAGCATTAATCTTAATGGGTTGATCTCATACCTGCAGCAATCAAAATAATGAGTTTTTAATGGAAATACAACTTGGCAAAACATAGATGTAGCTACCTCAATTTTGTTTTAAGCTCTTGAACTGTCATTCTCTCAAAGGTATCCGGATTGGTGTTGGCACTTAAAATTTCAGCGGTTTTACCTTTCGCTGTAGTTTCCTGCAATATAATCATATCTAAAAACGGTAATGAAAGCGACAATGACAATTACACTATATCCAAATTAAAGACACGCTTAGAAAATGTAAAAGAATGTGAAGTGCAACTTACATAACTAATTTGATGAGTACACATAAAAGGTTACGATACAAAAGTCTTCACAGTTTTATAGGATTCAACCATGTGGGTCCGGCGCATGATATTCTCTTCTTCCCATCATGGTAAAAATCATGACCCATACTATACTTGTCATGTAGGTTGAACCCTTTCACATTTTCAAATCAACTTTTTCAATTTGCAATGCTTCTTATATATTTATAAAGTGGTTATCAGATGGCTACCAGCATATAAACAAATTCATATCAATATTGATATAACAATATTACATGCTCACTCTCCAAGAGGTAGATGTACCTTTCCTTTGAATTGAACCGAGGGAGTAATACAACCAACTACTTCAGCACTTTAAAATCTTAGTGAAATTTCAAAGGGCGGATGAAGAGATTCCATGTAGAATAATCAAACTAGTTTCCATATAGGATGTAATATAAGAAACAATAGTTCTCTTTACCATACAAAGGTAGGAATCTGCCTTTCAGTGTTGTTAAAGACTCTTCTAGAAGGCACAGCAACAAGGAGTTATGGCCACCAATACTGAGTCTTGTTAGTTTATGTATGAAAGTGATTTGTATTCACTGAAAATAGAATTTGAATAAATATTATTTAATTTTTTTTTTTTTGTAAAAGGTTTCCACACCTTTCAGTGTTTTGAAAGGATTAACTAACATGTATGGCTAAACACTAAACGGGACTTTCTATATGAAGCAAAAGAAATTGGCAAAGCTTACCTAATTAAGGGACACAGACTAAAAATGTTGCTCCCTCACTCCCATGACTATTTACAACACTTGCCTTTGTGGATATGCACGAAAAATTGCTAACATTTTTTGGTAATTTCATAAGCAGCCCAACAAAGCAAAAAAGTACAAGCTCATAAATCTAGTACAAGCTATGATGAATCAATGACCTCTGGCTGGGCGATTGAAGGTACGCTCAAGTTTGAAGTTGAAGAGAGCCCTTGACACCCCATTCCTCTAGGATTCCCACAAAGAAAAGCCCCTGTTCTCGAGCTCTTGGGTATTACTGCAATCCTATACCCAAAAAAAGGAACAAAAGAACATGACCCAACAAAAAGAATTCATCAGTCATTTCACCATTGATAAGACATATAAAGGACAACAGTTACAAATAATTATGGATATATGTAAAAAAAAGTCCACACTACAAATGTTGGACATAAATCTTTGATTACGGAAAGTAAAACAGTTTAGTTTGGTGAAGCAGAATGCAAACTTGAGAAGTGATACCTTTTGGGAATAAAGAAATTTCGAAACCCTAAAATCGACGTATGTTTCATGAGATTGAAAGAAATGCGTACGTAGAAGATGAGGAGGCGAAGGCGGTGAGTTGTTTGTTAATGGTGATAGAGGTGAACGCTGTTCATGATGGTATGAAGTAATCAGAATCAGAAAGTCGGTTGTAGATTCATATTCGTGCAGCAGAGCCAGAAACAACTTGTTGACAATGGCTGACTCCAATACGCAGGTGATCTTCGACCTATCGCTGTTTAACCTTTTCTGTTTTTTTTTTCTTTTTTCTTATAACTAGGGTTAAGGGGGTGTTTGGGATTGCTTATTTAAAACTACTTATGCTTTTTTGTAAAAGTGCTTATTAACTTATGAGGTATCAAACTGGAGTTTTGTAAAAAGTGTTTGGATTAGCTTATAGCGGTACAAAAAAGCAAAATGACCAAAACACCCCGGTTCATTTGAGGTTATGTACCAGTTGAGGGTTAGAAAAGAAATCAAGCCGTCTCCTCTCCGTGCGTTCCCTTTCTCGTCGCCTCCTTCTCGTCGTCGGCTCTGAACCCTAAACCAGGTCGCCGGCGATTAAAGCATCACCAGGTCGCCGGCCTCGCCTCGTCGCCTCCTTCTCGTCGTCGGCTCTAAACCCTAAACCANCAGGTCGCCGGCCTCGCCTCGTCGCCTCCTTCTCGTCGTCGGCTCTAAACCCTAAACCAGGTCGCCGGCGATTAAAGCATCACCAGGTCGCCGGCGATTAAAGCATCACCAGGTCGCCGGCGATTAAAGGTTCTTAACCAGCAAGATCGGATGCGATAGCCGTCAACGATGCGAACGAAACCAGCAAGAACGTCGTCTGTGGAAGTCTTGCCGGCAACGATGATGAGATGGATGCGATGAGAAACCAGGGTTAAWAGGGTAATCTGTCAAATAAGTCAAGAGGGTTTAACTTATCAAAAACGACTTATTACCGGTTTGGTACCGGTATAAGCACTTTTTTTATTTTTTATCCAAACACTCCAAAATGACTTATTACCGGTTTGGCACCGGTATAAGTCAATAAGTCCGTTTGAAACGCTTTCCCAAACACCCCCTAAATGCATGAATAACAACCTATTTTCGTAAAAATTCTTATTATAATATTTTTTTTTATTGAATCTCATGGAGAGTTCGATCCTGGCTCAGGATGAATGCTGGTTGGCATGCTTAACATATGTAAATCGGACGGAAAGTGGTGTTTCGTGGCGGACGGGTGAGTAACGCGTAAGAACCTGCCTTTGGGAGGGGAACAACAGCTGGAAACGGCTGCTAATACCCCGTAGGCTGAGGAGCAAAAGGAGGAATCCGTCTGAGGAGGGGCTCGCATCTGATTAGCTAGTTGGTGAGGTAATAGCTTACCAAGGCGATGATCATTAGCTGGTCCGAGAGGATGATCAACCACACTGGGACTGAGACACGGCCCAGACTCCTACGGGACGGGAGGCAGCAGTGGGGAATTTTCCGCAATGGGCGTTAGCAATGTACTTTCATATTATTTTTTTATTAAGGCATTGTACTTTAAAAAATCTATTCATAATAACAATGGGTAATCTGTTACCTTTTAAACCGGTTAACCCTTTGACTTTTTTGYTTGTGTGGCTTTAATGAGGTGATGTGGATGACACATCATTTTGATGACTTAACTAAAATTAAAATAAAAACCTATTTCAAATTATTATTAGTGATTTTCATTTTTCATTGCTATTATCTAAAAAATATTTAATTTTTTTTTACTTTTTCTTATTAAGTTGCATTCAAATTAAATATTCTTAGAGTAAAATATTTATTAAATAGATATGAAACATTATTTTCGAGATATATTTTGTTTGTAAAAAAGACAATTTTTCCTATTTTATGTTGTTCAAATAAATATATATCTTTTAAAGTTCTCTTTAAAATATTAACGAAATAAATTGTTATCTACAAATTTTTAATATTGTTATATTAATAAATAATTCAAAAAAATCTAATTAATTTAACATATTTATACGTCAAGTAAAAAGTTTTTGAACAAATATAATGTATTTTTTAAAAGATAATATTTTTTGGTAAAAAAAGAACAATTCTTATTTTCCTTTTTTTGAAAAACACAAAAAAAATTTATAAAAATATTAGCGAGATAAGTTGTGTTATACTAGTTTTATTGATATTGGTATATTAATGAATAGTTTATAATTTTTTTTAATTCATTTAATACATTTATTAAATAACATGTAACATATCTAAATATTAGAATTAAAAATATAATATTTAATAAGAACTAGTAAATGTTATAATAAAATAATTTTGAAAGTACAATGATGTAGTAAGAAAGTCATATTACTATAATACATGTGAACATCTGATGTGGACAATGAGGTGGCATGAAAACCTAGTATAATGGATAAATTTAAATCAAAAGGTTACCCAATGCTATAATGGGTAAATTTTTTAAAGTACAATGTTCTAATAAAAAATATTTTGAAAGTTCATTGTTGTAATAAGAAAAAATGAAAGTACAATACTATAATAAAAAAAATTATGAAAGTAGATTGTTATTTTATGCATTTTACCCTATTAATTAAGTTTAGCTTATTGAAATGTTAACTCATGTGGTATCAAACCGGAGTTTTGTAAAAAGTGTTTGGATTAGCTTATAGCGGTACCAAAAAGGTAATAAGCTAATAAGTTATTTTTTTAGTGTTTGACAAATTTTGCTTATATATGTAAAATGACAAAAAATGACAGTCTTCCATATTATTGACTCATGAGAGTGTTTGTGATTGCTTATTAACTTATTTGATTTTTTAACATGTAAAAAATTATTTTTCATCATTTATAATAATATCTTTGACAAAATATTATATCAATAAGATTAATAATTAAAAAACATTAATAAAACAAGGTTAAAATGGTAAACTGGTAATAAGCAGTTTTTCATAAGTCATGAAGGATTAACTTATCAAAAACCGTTTATTACCGATTTGACACCGGTATAAGCAGTTTTATTTTTCCTCATCCAAACACTAGCATTTAACTTATCACCGTGCCAGACTGAAATAAGTCAAAAAAAAAACACCTAAAATAAGTAATCTCAAACACCTTATTGTCATTTATTTCAATTATAACCTTCTTTGATTGACATGTGTCTAGGAAAAGTCCATTTTTAACTTTACTTGCTGACATCTCTCTAAAAATCATTGCAGCTCTCTAAACCCTAGGGTTTTGCCGGTTACTTTTAAAAAAAACCATTTCTTGTAAATTTGATATAAGAATTTATTGGGTTGTCATTTCATAATAAAATAGAGATTCTAGTTTCTGCGAGTTCTGCATTCACAATAAAGTTGAGATTCTACTCTTTAGTAAAATTGTAAAGATTCTTCTGCATTGGGTTGTCATTTCAAAACAAAGTAGAGATTCTAAGGTTTTTGATATTTACGGTAATTAGGTCGACTTTGTTGGTTGGGTATTTATTTGTTGGTGATACACCTCGTTTTCAAAACCACTAGTATATTGACGTTTAGATTCCCCAACGATACAACCTATTTCCCTAGAACGGCTTCCTCTGATTCAAACCTTGACGGTTCTCAGATAATGCCTAAGCGTATGAGAAAATCGATCGAGGAGACTAAAGCTGAGATAAAGTCAATGTATGCGCATAGAAAGTATTACGGGAGATTGATGAGAAACAAGGATCAATAAGAGACTTGTAGAAACAAAGCGGGGAGGCAAAGCATAAACAACGCAAAATTGAATCTTGAAGCTCCGTCATGGTTTTGAGCCATGATCATCATTCAGTACTAGAGAGAATCAGGCATATGATTGACAATCTTGTTGAGAACAACAATCTAGTGACCGCATGGTTTATTCAGTTTAGACTATGGGATGCATAGTTCTTCTTTTGTGGTTTTTACCGGTAAGTTGTTCTTGCTCATTTTGAACTCTTTGGCTGAGCAATGTTCTGTGCAACTCCTATTGCTGCCACTTTTGCAGGAAAACAGTGTAGAACGAGATGACATAAATGATCCTTTTAGTGAGGTATAGAATTCTTCAACTAAAAAGACGTATTCTTTAGTAAGTTCCATTTATATTGTTGCTAGAATATTGGTAACATAACCAATATTAGTAAACAGATCACTTGCAAAGCTATAATCATCATTGTTGCTAAAATATGATGTCAAAACTAGCCTTGTTAACCAACGATAAAGAGCCACCACTGCGAATGCCATAGACATCGGTTGTACTCAACTCAGTGAGGCAGTTGCCTCAACAATAGTCTTAGAAGATGGTCAAGGTGGTGGTGAGGGATCAAACATCAAATCGTAGAGATTTAACCAACATAGAGAAATGTGTAGATTTGGGCATTGTTGATAATCGTAGACTTCAATAAATAGCTCTTATAGGCGAACTTCAAGCATGTTTGAAAATGATGAACAAACAGGCAATCGTGAATTCGTATCTAAAATGGGAAAACACCTATTCTTGTAATTTTTCTGTAAAGTATACCTGATGTTTATTGTCCATAAATTTAACAAGATCAGAAAACTAATAGTCATAAGGTGATATTTGTAATCAAGATTCAGGACCTGTTTTTGTGTTACTTTTAGGGGGTTGAAAGGATGGCATGTTGTAGAAACTAAAAGTTATGTTTCTGCAGGTCTCAATGTTCAAGAAGAATTATGACCATCTTCCCAAGGACACATACTTTGGCAATTACAAAGAATCAACTCGTGGTAATCCTAACTACTTTTTGACATATGGAAATGGGAAGTCTGTTGCTCGTATCCAACATAATTTGCGTTCTAACGGTGCACATAGATGGCTGAAGAATCCAAAGTATGTTAACCTTTCTTTTACCCGCTTCGAATTCGTAAATCCAAACACATGGTGTTATTTTTGCACACTTAGTTGCTTCAGAGGCGCACACACGGTTTAAGAAAATTCTCGACTACAAAGTACAAACCAAATGTCTTAAATATCCTTGAGCATACATTAACGGTTAACCTCCATGGTGGTTGTGTAAGGTGTGGCGTGCGCCATGGCATCAGGAGGTGTATTATGGTGCATGTTTTTTGAACGGAGTACTATTCGACTTTTTTTAATTTTTCATAAAGGTTTGCCTTAACTCTACGTTGTTATGAGCTTTCGATACAAATTCCTTTTGTAAGCTCTATATATATGATATTAAATTTCATTTTTCAACCACAAGGGTGGTGTCTGATTGGTTTGAGCTTGGGCTCCAAAGGTCAAAAGTGTTGGGAGGTCCCAAGTTCAAATCCAATGAGAAATAAAAATCCTCTTGTGGCCACAGAGGTTCAAATGCGGTGACTCCGGGCTACCCGCAAAGCAGGTGATGGTCACCCTCGGATTAGTCGGCTCGCATAACGGGTTGGATATCCAGGTTAATAAAAAAAGTTCAATTTTCTTCTATTTAAACATCAAAATATTAACATGCTAACTTATGTGAACCTCCACTAACGAAGTGCTTCCTATGCTTCTCACGAGATTTTGCTTTTCTACCAAAACCCAACTCTATGCATATATCTGAGTGATGCTAATTTTAGCAGCCTTGAATTTATATATGATTATCTACAAAATTTAGCCCTCCCATGAAAATTGCAATTTTTTTGACTTAAGGGGCTGTTTGGTTGGTTTTTCATTAAGTCTGTATGGATAAAGTTGTCTTTGTGTATTAATATGTTTGTATAGAATGAAAATGTTTTTGTTTAGGAGAGGTTTTTCATAGATCGAAGGAACATGTCTTTTAATTGGGAGGGGCAGATTTGGAAAAAACTTGGCTTTATGTATAAAGCTCTCCCTAGAAGCTTAATGGATAAGCTACTATCAAACAATCATGTATAGCCGACCAAATACGTTGTGAGTCCTATCAAGTTCATTAAGCTGCTAACAAACAGGCTCTATATGTCTGATGATAAAATATCTGTTAATTAAAGCATATTAAAGAAATACGGTTGTCATACCATCAATGTATTTGTAGTGATGATAACGAGCAATCAAGGATGGAGGGTTCGTCTTTTACGCTTGTGTTAAGAAAATGTGATTACGTTTTTAAGTTAGCTCTTATTGGCCTACAAAAAAAAACTGTTTATTTCTGTTGATCAATTTCCAGTGATATTTTGTTTTTTTCTTCTTGGAGTATAAACTTTAAGAGACAACTTGTCATACTGTAAATGGCAACCCTGACAGGTCCGACATGGAACCCGCCCCCTAGAACCACATGTGACTGTGAGAAGGAATTTCAGAGCTGACTCAACGACTAAGGCTAGCAGAGCGGTTAAAGTCCATCTCCCGTAGGATTCAAACTTGAATCTGTTGTGTATTTGAGCAAAGTCGCTCCACCCCTTTTCACACGCCGGAGGAAATAGCCACTTTTTAAATAAAATAAAATCATGGGTGTCTAGACTAGCTTACGATGCACCTTGACTAATCCCATGGGGCCCTGAGGGTAATAGCCAGGAAAAATTCTTCCCATTTTTTATTAGATAAGGTGAACGTATTCATTACCAGATCATAAATATTTCCTGTTTTATCTCTCTTAAGTAGACCCATCTGAAGTACTTTCCTTTTAAATAATCGTACTGGCTTTTCAATTGTTTTTGGGTTAGTTTCACATGGCACACTTCGTCAAGCTTTGTTGCCAACTTTGCCCAAGTTCCTTTTCCAAGACTACCCCCATTTCGACCCACTCTACTGACCTCTTCTATACAAGTCTCTAAAAAGCATCTGATAATCTCATTTGTCCACCTTTACAATTGCATTCTCGTCCATCACTAATTAGCACACAAGTAATTGCAAATAAAAAGCGCATATTTTCCATAGTTGTAGCCACATGTGACATCGAAAGATCAAACGGATTGACAGGCTCTCGCTATGAGATAAATCGACCGGTAGCGAAGAATTTACTTTCTGAAAGTCAAAAACTTATAAGTTGATCGACGATGTTATTGTAAGATGTTTCTGGTAATTTGGTTAATATCTAGTTCGTAGAACGTTTCCTAGGATGTTTGATAGATGATTGCATCGAGTTCCATTACGATATACAAGTCCTAAAATCAAACTACATAAGATACAACACATGATCAGAACATAACGTAGAATTCTACTGAAACAATAACCATCTTGCAACTTAGGGGTCGTTTACCTAAATGCTTACCCGGTAAGTGCTTAACATTAGGAGTCAACACTATAACTTATTTTATTGGGTAAGATTGTAGTACATCAAAACGTATCATATGCAACAATTTACCTGGTAAGCGCTTACCCGGGTAAGAGTTGTCACCCTCACTTACCGGGTAAGACTCTCCATCCTTGTCATCGCTCTTACCATGTAAGATTCTTGGCCCTTGCCATGTTCATCCGGTGAGGAAAATTACCTGATAAGTACTTACCAGGTAAGTGTTTAGTAAACGGCCCCTTAATCTTTTGTGTTGATGAAATGTTTCGATACATAACATGACTATTTGAAAGCAATACCCAAGAGTTATAGTTGACTCCATATATACAAAGGTGTGACATTTAGCCATTTTCCCTAAACAGTAGAGTAGCTGTTTTCATGAATACCACACCACAGTAGAGTAGTTTTCATGAATACCGCACCAACTTATACGATGGTGTGAGTAAACCAGTAAAAGAAACAAACGGTACCACATAATGAACATAAATACAAAAAAGTAATGAGTGGGAAAATAAAATCGGATATACTCATCAAAACACAATTTCGACAATAAGATATTACTCTGTAGATATGAGAAATCGACCTTGGCGGAATACGCCAAATGCATCAATATGATTCCTGTTCTACCTTTGTGAATCTAACCTACGTAAAATCTACGCCTAAAATGTACATCACGCTTGGTTAAAGATCGGGAACATTCACACTAAACACGACACCCAACAATCATTCACATATCATGATCATCATCCGCGGATGGAGGAGGGAGTGGTGGCACTGCCAATAAAACTACGTCTGCTACTTCTAGAACCTTCCTACTCATCATTTCAGATTCTTCCGTCTTCTTCGAAAGGGTATCTAACCCTTCAATGGCTTTAGAGGAAGTATTACTGTCCTTAATGGATGACAAAAGCGATGGGCTTCTTTGTGTGGACGCTATTAAAGAACTGAAGGTGCCCGCTTCTCTCAGTTCTTGCATGATCACCTATTCAAGTCGTAGATATATGAACGTAAAAAACTGTAAAAATGGGTATAAAGGGGGGATACACGAAAGAAAAAAAGGCGATGCGATCATACTTACCATAGGAGTGTATATGCGAGCTAAAATTCCCTTCCTCATTAATTTCATATTTAGAGCTTTATCGGTCCATACAACATGTTCGCGATACCTGTAGAAAAGCGTCAATAACCGCTAAGAGTCTCTCCAACAGATTCTATGAAATAGAGAAAATGAAGATTTTGGAGATCTTTTTGGCTCCAACAGATTCTTTAAAAGTTTCCCTGAAATCGAAAAAACAGGAGAGAGAAGCTAAAAATCTCCAAATTTGGAGAATTCTCTAAAGCTGAATGCAGGGGAAAAAAGAAATTGTTTTCTTATTGTTCCCACAAATCAAGTTGAATAAATTTTCATTTACGTATAATTTTTATTTGAAAATTTATTGGGATATGAATTATTGATTATTATAATATCATAATTAAAGTTAACGTCTCCAAAATAGAGAATTTGTTGGAGTTGAATGTAATTTTTTCAGATATTTTAGTTTTTGATTCTTCATTTTGAAGAAGTTATAGAGAATCTGTTGCAAATGCTCTGAAGTCATTGCTTTATAAGCGGGAAGGCAATGGATCCTTTTCATGGAACCGTCTTTTTTTTTTTGCAGAGTATAAAAGAAAAAGACTACATACAACGGGTTCCCACCTAAATTGGCTGTTTGCAAGTTTGAATTACCTTCAGGGCCCCATGGGATTAGTCAAGGTGCGTCGTAAGCTGGTCTAGACACCCATGATTTTATTTTATTTAAAAAGTGGCTATTTCCTCGGACGTGTGCAAAGGGGCGAAGCGACTTTGCTCAAATACACAACAGATTCAAGTTCGAATCCTGCGGGAGACGGACTTTAACCACTCCGCTAGCCTTAGCTGCTGAGTCAGCTCTGAAATGCCTCATCACAGTCACATGTGGTTCCTAGGGGGCGGGTTCTGTGTCAGGGCCGGTAATCAATCTTTTTACTCAAATCCCTGTTAGGATTATGAAAAAGAAGATGCAATCTTACCAGCTTAGCATCTCTTCCTCTGTAGCAGTTGAAGCAATTATAAAAGCCTGCAGGACAATTAGTAGATAAACCAAGATCATTAACAGGATGACATGCTGTCTCAAATTAATAACTAAAGTTTATATTCCAAGAAGAAATAAACAAAATGTGACTGTTGATTGATATCACTGGAAATTGATCAACAAAAATAAACAGTTTTTTTGTAGGCCAATAAGAGCCAACATAAAAATGCAATCACATTTTCTTAAACAAGCGTAAAAGACGAACCCTCCATCCTTAATTGCACGTTATCATCACTACAAATTCATTGATGGTATGACAACCGTATTCTTTAATATGCCTTAATTAACAGATATTTTATCATCAGATGTATAGGGCCTGTTTGTTGCAGCTTAATGAACTTGATGGGACTCGCAACTTATTTGGTCGGCTATACATGACTGTTTGATAGTAGCTTATCCGGTAAGCTTCTAGGGGGAGCTTTATACATAAAGCCAAGTTTTTTCCAAATCTGCCCCTCCCAATTAAAAGACACGTTTCTTCCATCTATGAAAAACCTCTCCTAAACAAAAACCTTCCCATTCTATACGAACATATTAATACACACAGACAACTTTATCTATACAGACTTAATGAAAAACCAACCAAACAACCCCTTAAGTAAAAAAAATTGCAATTCTCATGGGAGGGCTAAATTTTGTAGATAATCATATATAAAATCAAGGCTACCAAATTTTGTGGATAATTCAAGGCTACTAAAATTAGCATCACTCAGATATATGCATAGAATTGGGTTCGGTAGAAAATCAAAATCTTGTGAGAAGCATAGGAAGCACTTCGTTAGTGGAGGTTCACATAAGTTAGCATACGTTATTTTAACTTATGTTAACATTTTGATGTTTAACTTATGTTTAACATTTCCATGTTAGGATATGTTAATGTCCATCTTAATGTAGCATCATCATGAAGGAGAAGCATCAATACTCACAGCTCTGTCGAATTCTAACATAAAGCATCTTTTAACATCATCTTTTGTAGGTTTGCAGCCACATCGGTCACGCCTTGATGTCAAATCTGAAAACTTGGTGTAGGTGTAATGCAGAACAGCAGCCTCCTCCAGTTTGATCTCACTAAAGACAAAAATACAAGTTACTAAAGATAGACTGCCAAGATTTGCAAACTGATTGAAATTCAGACAAAAATAAAAATAATAATAATAATGAAGCCTTCCTCTATCGGTGAAATCATAATAACGATTGCAAAATTTCCTTTTCGGTGTGTTTCCAATCTACAACTACTTGCTTAGGAGACATGTCGTTCTTGGCTTAAGACGGCAAGTCAATATATCATGTATATAGTTATTAATATGCACATATGTTTTTCAATTATTACTCAATAATGTTGAACAATTTAATTTCATATAAATAGAAGAAAAATGAAATTTGATATCATATATATAGAACTTACAAAAGGTGTTTATATCGAAAGCTCATAACGTAAAGTTAAGGCAAACCTTTATGAAAAATTAAAAAAGTCAAATAGTGCGTTCAAAAAACATGCACCATAATACCCCTCCAGATGCCATGGCGCACGCCATCCCTTACACAACCACCATGGAGGTTAACGTATGCTCAAGGATATTTAAGACATTTGGTTTGTACTGTGTAGTCAAGAATTTTCTTAAACCGTGTGTGCGCCTCTAAAGCAACTAAGTATGCAAAAATAACACCATGTGTTTGGATATACGAATTCAAAGTAGGTAAAAGAAAGGTTAACATACTTTGGATTCTTCATATAGTTGTGCCATCTATGTGCACCGTTAGGACGCAAATGATGTTGGATACGAGCAGCAGACTTCCCATTTCCATATGTCAAAAAATAGTTAGGATTACCACGAGTTGATTCTTTGTAATTGCCAAAGTATGTGTCCTTGGGAAGATGGTCATAATTCTTCTTGAACAATGAGACCTACAGAAACATAACTTTTAGTTTCTGCAACATGCCATCCTTTCAACCCCCTAAAAGTAACACAAAAACAGGTCCTGAACCTTGATTACAAATATCACCTTATGACTATTAGCTTTCTAATCTTACTAATTTATGGACAATAGACATCAGGTATACTTTACAGAAACATTGACCAACTACGTTTGCTATTTTCAGTTCTCTGCTTCTTTCTTTCAAATATTTCTAGACAAATTTTAAACTTGCGGAATCATTTGATTCACAAAGTAGCTAGACTTCCTTGGCAGCAGACTCTTGTTAAAATCAGATATTTCAAAACCTTGTATCAACAAATTTGAACACTTGGTCAACAAAAGCTCAGTTTAGTCGACACTACAGCTTGAATCACAGTTAGCACTGACACCTCGGTTTGCAGTGGAAGAGGAGAGGAGGGAGATAGTCGGAAAGAAGCAGCACAAGTTTATAAGAAAGATAATACAAGTGCATCCTAGATGGCAAATCTATGTCAACAAATTTGTGGAGTCCTAAGCTTGTCTATCTTCTGTTCCCTAAATTCAGGCTACAATGTGTTACCCCCACAGCACAGCATACATACATCTTGATAATTCTTGCAGTTTTTTGTCCCTTCAAGTCAGCAGTCCCCTCACTTTGTCAACGGATCCCTAGCCATCTTGCAGGAATTACTTTAGTAATTTGTATTATTGCATGGAGTTGAATTACATTTTCAAACAAGAATAGGTGTTTTCCCATTTTTATATGGTTTCACGATTGCCTGTTTGTTCATCATTTTCATATCTTTTTTAGGACTGTCAACTTTTGCCATTTGTTTTTTTTTGTTGATGGTGTGATTCTGCCATAGCCCAAAGGGGGTTTTCACAGAGTGAATTTGTAAAACATGCTTGAAGTTCGCCTATAAGAGCTATTTATTAAAGTCTACGATTATCAACAATGCCCTAATCTACACATTTCTCTATATTGGTTAAATCTCTATGATTTGATGTTTGATCCCTCACCACTACTCCTTGACCATCTTCTAAGACTATTGTTGAGGCAATTGCCTCACTGAGTTGAGTACAGCCGATGTCTATGGCATTCGCAGTGGTGGCTCTCTATCACTGGCTAACAAGGCCAGTTTTGACATCATATTTTAGCAACAATGATGATTATAGCTTTGCCAGTGATTTTTTTTTACTAATATTGGTTACGTTTACCAATATTCTAGCAACAAGATACATGGAACTTACTAAAGAATACGTCTTTTTAGGTGAAGAATTATATACCTCACTGAAAGGATCCCTTATATCATCTCGTTCTACACTGCTTTCCTGCAAAAGTGGCAGCAATAGGAGTTGCACAGAACATTACTCAGCCAAAGAGTTCAAAATGAATAAGAACAACTTATCGGTAAAAACCACAAAAGAAGAATTATGCATCTCATAGCCTAAACTGAATAAAAATTTCTTCCTGTCCCGCCAATCACTTGAAGACACATCATTTTTTTGTTTAATATCTTTTCATTCATTCTCCTCAATAAATGGATGATTGGTGGACAGGAAGAGAACAGGGAATTTGGGGACAACGGATTTCTATTCGCCTAAACATAACTTACATAATTTGGAAACACCACCATATCAACATTTTCTGGGACATCTGACAAAAGCTTCCTGAGAGAGTATTCACGTGTCCCTGCCGGATGTATCAACTCATCAGTGTCGAGATGAAGGATCCAGTCCAAGTTAGCTTCCTACAAGTGCATAGACAAGATTATCAATGTCATCTGCATGTAGAGAAAGATTGGTCACAAGAGAAGTAAAATAAAATGTTGTTGGAGAAAATAATCATACCCTTGCCATGACAATAGCCATTTCCATATTAAGGGACTGCTTGACAAACAATTCGTAGTTGCACGGTTTGTAGAAGAAGCTTGACAGCCATGTCTCATTCCAGATCCGACTGAAGATAAAAAATATGAATTTATTTAATATTTTGAAGTGCATTAACAAGAGAGAGGTCTTAGAATATCATAAAAATTGGCAGGAGGTAGCTATTGAAAATTTGAGGTGTTAAAACATGTAAAGCCCAGGGAGGAAATTAGCAATTTACTCTAATAATAGTATAAATTATAAGAATTACCCCATTTTTGTTTTGAAACCCTAATAAATTGCATTCATATGCCCATGTTCTGATCTGGACAGAGCCAAACAAACACTAAAAGAAAAACCGTAATCATCAGAGGTGTTGAAGGATTTTAGCAGTGGAACAAAAAGGGTTCTGGCTACTCGAGAAGCCAGAGCTCTCCTAATTACAAAAAAGAATTTCCTACATGCCTCACACCTCTTGCATCATCCCTCTATATACTAGATATTTATTATAATAAGTACCTGAATTACCCTCCCCTAACTCTTACCAATTGCCACTGCAATTTCGAAATTATACCATCGTTTCAATTTGCTTGCACCAATCTTCCCTGCCCTTAACATCCATTAACTTTCTTTCATCAAGTACCCCATGTGCCCTGCATATGAGGGCAATTTGGTCATTTCCCATGTTCTTTATAATTTATTTTTGTTGCAAGTGTTTAAAGGATTTAAAAAAATCAAAACGCAACCCCCTCATCATCACCGTCCCCTACCATCCCTACACCTCCATCGTCTCTGATTCCAAGACACTCTAGGATCCTCAAAACTATCTCTTTGTTGAGTTTGTAGTTTTTGTGTTGCTTGGATAAGCAAACCCGGATCCAAATGATCTTGCAAAGAGTATTTTCTGATTCCAATGACACCCACAAGCCCAAATACCTTAAATGGAGCATCAATGTTTCGCATCACAAGATCACTTCCACTGCCATGATCATGTGTTTACAACAACGAACTTCCCTCGGTCCATACCTCAAAGCTCAAACTGCACCAATAAACCATTTGGCCACTAGATTGTTGTTCTCAACAAGATTGTCAATCACATGCCTGATTCTCTCTAGTACATGATTATGGTTCAAAACCATGAAGAAGCTTCAAGCTTCGATTTTGCGTTGTTTATGCAACACCTCCCTTGCTTCTGGCACGTAAAAGCATTTGTTTAAGCTCGTGCCGATTATGTAAAAGCATCACCGGAGATGGAGAAAACCCTCTGTAATGGAGATGGGGAAGGTTAGAAAGAAAAGTAGATGGAGTTGCTTAGGCAGCAAAAGCATCAACGGAGATAGATAAAGGGGGCTTCACTGGAGAAGGATAAAGGGGCAGAGATGGCGGTTGCAGGCGGGGGAGAGGGTGGGAGACGGCGGTCTTTAGGGTGGGGTGTGCTAAGTTTTCATGCGTTATTTTTTTAAATTGCTTTAAAAGCTTGTATACAGGCTTTAAAAACATGTACACTTAAATTAATTTTTACAAACTACTACAAAATGAGAAAATTGCCCCTCACATGACTAGCACGTGAGGGCACTTAACGGTTGGCTTTAGCAAACTTTAAGGCCAGGGAGGATTCCAAGCAAGCAAATTCAAAGGATGAAGGTCTGGTGTCATTTCTAAGCTAGAGTGGCAATTGGTAGAATTTGTCAAAACCGCAGTAATTATTGGTGTAATTTACTCGAGTAAACTACAAATTTCGTCCCTATGCCAGATGAACTTGGTAATTGTGTGTGTATATACCGATTACAATCAGGGATATATATAAGAGATACATTTACACTCTAGACCCTCTAATATAATTATATATAT